>NC_061071.1:9149680-9157180 GCF_021917145.1 Hypomesus transpacificus
GTCTTTTTCACAAATCATCTCGTACTGGTTTTAAGACCCTAAGACAGAGATGACAGACAGCCAGTCACACATAGTAAATACAATCCATCTTCTGTGAGAGATTAAACAGGGTAGGATCTGACATAAAAATAGGAATTTGAACAATTCACGCTTTATGTTTTCCTCTCAATTGCAATCTCTCTCACTCTCAATCTCTTTCCCCTCCCTCATCCACCATACCTCCTAAACCAGCCTTCTCGCTCTGCAGAGCGAGTTGAGAGTTGGTTTCCTGCTATGAACCGAGCTTAGCGCTTTAATCAACACATCAGCCCAAGGCTAACAGGACATCTGGATGGAAATCTGGATTGAGATTACACCAGCCTCATCTCACACGTGTGTGTGTTTGTGTGTGTGTGTGTGAGTGTGTGTGTTAGTGACAAATGATGCAATTGGTCACAAAATAATGCTGCTTCCTCCCATTTTTCTCTCACATTTATATAATGTTCTGTTATAAACACACATACACGACAACACCCCACCCCGCCCCTCCCCTCCCTCCTTAGAGGTCACGCCCCCCCCCCCCCCCCTCCCCCCCCCCCCCCCTCCCCCCCCCCTCTGAGAAACAGGCTTAAACAGTTTACAGTTTGAAAGAGTACTCAGGAATTGTGGCATTGTCTGCAAGATGACAGCTCTTTTATTCGGAGAAGGAATGCGAAGCATGCGAATGCAGAGCCTCCAGTTTAGTCCTCTGCCCTTCTCCTGCCTCTCACTAAAACACTAGTTCTCACTCAGCTTTTGTGTGAAAGGATTTGAATCTCTTGTCAAGAGATACTTGTCAAGCAAAGAGAAAAGTACAGATAGGGTGTGTGTGTGCGTGTGTGTGCACACCCTATACAGTACACTGGAACAGCCAGATCTTCTGGCATCTACAGTGTAACAGTATTCAACTCCCACAGTTCACAGAAGGCAGCGCACCTTAAACTGTCTCCACTCCTGTTACAGGACTGCAAGTTGAAACAAGGTGTCCCAAAACGCTGAGGTGACAGCAGAGATGACATGAACCTCTCTGGTAGAAAGTCTGTAGCCGTCTATTCTACTCTCTAGGCATTTCTGTGGAATAACGGCTGAATCCTGTGGTTAACACAGACACCTTGTTTTACAGTAACCGCCTTGGCATCGTTTTGGACAGGTCTTTTGACATGAGTTGAAGCCTTTATCCAACATTCCTTTGTCAACCCCCTGTTCCTCAGCTGTCCCTCCCAAAAGGTTATAAGAACAATTACACACTATTTATCATTCAGTTCCAGGGAGACTAGGAATGCAGAAAGTTTTTAATATATGATATATGTTCTTGTGACACCCAACCCTCCCTACTCTCTACTTTGAACATGATCCACCGGGAGAGGAGTAATTGCCTGTCAGATTCTGCATTCCATGCAGGACGGGCTTCATGAATTCATCATGTTGTACGTTATGTAGTGTTAAACCTAAGCTGTTGGCAGACAGAAAAAAAACATCCACATCAAATTCCTACTTCTTCAAGTTGAACTCTGACCTCTTCTTTCCTCTGCCAAATGTCAGTCGATAAAAGCGTTCTTCCACGTTGTGATTCCACGTTACAAAAAAGGGAGACTTGGTTGCGTTTTAATTGGTATGAACTGCAAAATCCATATTCAAATCAAATGACCTGCTGTTGCGTTTCCCCCAGTGGTCACCACCTTACCAAAGGCCATGACAATCAATCCTTCGAATGAAACGTGAACCTCACCATGTTTTTGACTGTAAATAAATTGTGCATACCCTTTTGAATGCTTGGAATTCATACATCGGAGTTTGATGGGTATGACTAGATGTGTATATAATGTGTAGATAGTATATATTTAATGAGTGTGATGGCGGTAGGATGTAAAGGATTGTGGTCCTGAACGTGGAAGGGCAGAAACAGCCAGACCTGATTGGTTGTGACGTGGTCGTACAGACTATACTAGCTTAGAGAGGTTGTGACCCCTGCAGCAGTCAGCCACCAGGAGTAAGCCCCACAGCTGCAGAATCCACTCAGACAGAGCCAATACGACCTATTATCATTATCCCCTACAATGGCCTTGACTACGCACTCAATCAGAGGAGGGCTGGAGAGCAGGGGGGGGTTGTGGGGGTGAAAGTCTTGCGTTCCCACAGGTGGTGCGGTGCTTATACAATGGGCAGCTAAAGTGGAAGGTCTTCTGTGTCCAGTGTCCTTGTGATCACTGTGCCATGTGATTCGACCACCTGGGAATAGCTACAGTAACTGTGCATGCTTTGTGTGTTTTTAGTTTGGTTGGCTTTGTGTTCGTGACAAGCTAGTTTTGTAGCAGTGTAGCAGTAAAGCTGGAGTCACACAGACCATCTGACTGTGAAGGGCCGAATGTAGCTACCCAGTGATTGGCTGTTCAGCGTTCCAATCTTTGAGGCGCTGATTCAAACACGTCCACACATAGAACCTGACTGAGAAGAATGAGACTGAACATCAGTCTCCAGATCTGAGATGATCTGTTCTGAATCTCAGATGGTTCCTGTCCTAAGAGACTGATAAGATCCAGATGAGATGAGATCCAGATTGTCTGTGTGACTCGACCTCAAGACCTTCATGTGGTGTGTACTTGAATTTTAGACCTTGTGTTTTGTGGACATCATTGGTTTTCTCATCAACTTCAAATAAGGACGCTTTGTGACAACAGTACATTTACACATCAGAATATGTCCTTCTTTCAGAGTTTGTTTCTCCCTTTGGCAAACACTCTTACGGAGCAATTTAAGCAATGACATGTTTTTAGCTCTAAAAATAAAACTCAAAAACATACTTTTGAACTGTTATCAGGCTGTGTCCAAAGGCTGTTTTGAGGACAGGTCTGGATCTGTCCCTCTGTACCGACGGACAGCACCTCAGATCGTCCAAACTTCAACCGGATCTAAAAATAGTTTTTCTTCGCAGAGGGTTTTCCCTTGTTGAGAGGCCTGTCTGCATCTCACACTCACCTCACACCAACAAGGCCGGCCAGATTCTGCATCCATCTGTGCTAGCCTCACTGGCCCAGTTTGAATTCACTGTAGAGAATGATCTGTTCTTATTTTCTCTTGCTTGTCCCTTCCTCAAATTGATTCGTTAAATTGTTTAAATAACATGCAGGTTGATGTAAGCAGTGTACCCACACACCTGTACCAAACTATACCTACACACCTGTACCAAACTATACCTACACACCTGTACCAAACTATACCTACACACCTGTACCAAACTATACCTACACACCTGTACCAAACTATACCTACACACCTGTACCAAACTATACCTACACACCTGTACCAAACTATACCTACACACCTGTACCAAACTATACCTACACACCTGTATCAACCTATACCTACACACCTGTACTAAAATACACCTATTCACCTGTACCAAACTACACACCTGTACCAAACTAGTTCTGAGAACTATCGGTGTTCTTTCCACATATCTGTCCATGCTATTCTTCTCCAGGTTCTGAGGGCATAGCAAAGGGCTTGTTTAGATAAGCCATTGTGTGCCATGTGAAGATAGAATGATGCTTGCATGGCCACCAATACACCTAAATCAGATTCTAAGCCAAAGTTGTGTGACTATCTTTCCAATCCTCCGACTTTCCAGAGAGCTTCAATCAGGCAAACTCTCCGACCAATATGCTGCCAATCCACAGTGACAGCTGTTCCGTGATTGGGAACACTTAGAGATTAGGAGGTTGACTGAGTTAAGAGGCGTGATGCATCCTGCATCCTGCCACTGCTACCACACAATCTTTCTGACGCTCACTCCCTCTGGTTCTAGATATTTCTTTCTCACACAAACACACTTTATCTCTTTATCTTTACATCATTTTTAGTTTAGTAGTTTTAATGCCGGTGCCCAAACAGTGCAACCAACAGTCCTTTATGATAGGATTTTGTTGTTGTGCTGCATACTGTATATAATTGAGAGTTTGTAAATAAAATGTAAAAATCTTTATAAATATTAATATTAAATACAAATCCTCGAGTGGATAAATAATGTGGCTGTAATTTGATAGCTCCAAAATGAGATATTTTAGAATTGTGAATGGTTTGGCAGTTCATGCGGTCTATATAACCGGTGTATATCCATGTCACTGTATATACTATATCTCTGTTACTATAAAATGAAAACTGATCACAGTTATAAAAGCAAGCACACTTAACATTTGTATCCATGTATCCCATACATGCTCTTTTAAACTGTCATTTACTCCTTTCTCATTTCACATTAACGCTAATGTGGGATTAATATAATCTGATATATTCCAACTCTCTGCTCAGTGTTTTCATCGTCAGTTTGCGTCTGTATGACATACAGTGATGTCATTTCCTCTTCGGTGAGAATACAACTGTCAAATGTTACTATGCAGGAAGCAATGTAATGCTAACTACCTCCAAAATGTAAAAGTAATGTGTGTGTAGAGCAAAAGTCCAATTTATAATGTGATGATGATTGATGAATTAACTGCATGTAGAGTATCAAGGAGCAGTTATTAGCATGCAGATAGGTTGAGCCAAGATTCTGACAAAGATTTAGTGTTGTAGATTCATGTAATTTCCATGGAAGTTATCCACATCACTTACAAGGAATTAAATTTACAGAAAAAAAACGGATCTGACAGAAATGTATAGTACCCTGCCTAGCCTACCTCTCAATAATAAACACACGCACACACCCACACACACACTCAGCCCAGGGGCATGTGCTCTGGCCCCAAAAATGGGATGTGAACCAGAACTGGCCCCCCCGAGGGCTTCAAAGCTGATTGGCTGCCATCAGGGGGTTATTTGCATAGTGTGGGTGTGTCCTGAGCCTGAGTCAGAGTGAATGGCTTGTTCAGTTCAGATAGCAACTAGACAGAGCACGAGCAGAGACCTGCGCTCATCAACACACACACACGAACACACACAATGCTTCGGCAGCTTTGGTTCATATCGTCCTTGCTATAGGCACAGAAGTTGGACGAGGATCAAATCATGTTCAGCAAAAGAAACCCCAGCCTTGGCAAAATAGGAGCAATATGGGTAAGTGATATGTGTGTTTAATCCATTCTGGAGATTAGACAGCAAAGTGTTTTTTGTAAAGATGCTGGAGAAAATGACTGTGCTACTAAGGGATGTGCTGTTTCACCACAAAAGCAGTTGTTGATTTAAATATCCTTTGACTGTCTTGTTTTTTTTTCAATGTCTTCTCTTTTTTTCTAGTTAGTCTGTCAAAGAGAGATGAACAAATGTGGAGAAAGATTTTTTCAAACCATATTTAATGAAGAAGAATACATTCCCTTATAGTCACCTTATTTTAAGTTTGTAAGTCTTCATTGTTTTAGTTAACAAACACCAAGGGACTTTTTATATTGTTATTGACTTTGTTTGACACAGTTTTTTGTGGAAATAGAATGAAGCATGTGATTATGATTGAACATCATTTGCAACCATTTTTTCCTTTTATTTTATAAAACAGTAATATCTTTTATTATTATTTATTTCAGGGATTGTGCATTCTCCTGCTTTACACCAGCCCTCTCTCCTGTTTTGCCAATTTCAGCCAAGCGAAAGAGCTTCTCTATAAAATAAAGGAAGGATTACCCAGGGGGACTCTCATAGGGGCTGTCGGCAAGGACTTAAACTTGGATTTCAACGTTGATCCCCCACTTTTATTCAATCTGCCACAAAAGACGAACAGTGAGCAGTACGTCCAACTGAACAGCACCACAGGGAAGCTGTATACATCTAGCACGGAGATCGACAGGGAGGGTCTGTGTCCGGAGTCTGGCCCAGGACGCTACGCTGCAGACTGTGTCCTGGCCCTCGACGTGTTTGTCCTCCCCCAGCAGCACTTTCAGCTGGTCAAGGTCAAAATTCTGGTGGAGGACGTCAACGACAACCGCCCACGTTTCCCGGTGGACGAAATCCGCGTGTCTGTCCCGGAGAACGCCCCGGTGAACTTGCGCTATGCCGTGGAGCAGTCGGCCGTGGACCCGGACCTGGGGGTCCACGGCGTGCAGACCTACTGGCTGGTCAATGACTTTGGCGTGTTCACGCTGGACGTGGAGGAGAACGAGGGCGGCGAGCTGACCCCCTTCCTCATTGTGACGGAGGAGCTGGACAGGGAGACACAGGGCGAGTACGTGACCGACATCATCGCCGAGGACGGCGGCAGCCCGCCTCTCCTGGGCACGGCCTCGCTCCGCATCGTGATCGGCGACGTCAACGACAACTGCCCCCAGTTCACCGAGTCCCACGTCAATGTCACCGTGTTCGGGAACGCCACCAAAGGGGCGCCGCTGACACGCCTCCACGCGTTCGATCCCGACCTAGGCGCCAACGCCGCCGTCACCTACGCCTACAGCGAGCGCGTGCCGAGGGAAACGAGGACCCTGTTCCATCTGGACGCGGCCACGGGGGTCGTCAGGCTGGCGGGGAAGATCGACGCCAGCACCGGAAAGTTCTACAAGCTCACCGTCCTCGCCAAAAGCCCCGGGTGCATCCCTGCCGTCGCCACGGTGACAGTTCACGTGGTCCGGGTGGCGACGGGGCCCCCTGTGGTCGTGCCGCGCTACATCGCGGCGGAGAAAGACGGCGTGGTGTCCGTGAAAGAGTCGGAGCCGCCCTTCACGCCCATCGCGTTCTTCACCGTGAAGAACGCAGAGCAGAGGCAGAAGGTGGACTGTCACTTGGAGGGTTCGGGCCCGTTCAGACTGAGCCCTTACAAGCTGTTCAAGAACGAGTACCTCCTGGAAACCACGGAGGCCCTGGACTATGAACAGAGACAGGACTACGAGTTGACCGTGGTGGCTAAGAACTCCCGCGGCCTGGTCATCAAGACCACGGTTCGCGTGCGGGTCCTGGATGAAAACGACAACGCTCCAGTGTTCCAGCAGGGTCTGGTGGAGGTGTCGGTGGAGGAGAACAACCCCCCCAACACCTTCCTCACCCAGCTGCAGGCGAGTGACCAGGACAGCGAGGCCCGAGGCGAGGTCATCTACCTCCTGGGCTCCGACGCTCCCTCCATCTTCCTGTTGGACCGGACGACCGGCGTTTTAACGGTGGCCACGTCCCTTGACCGGGAGGAGAAGGAGAAGTACCGCTTCACGGTGCGGGCGGTGGACCGAGGGTCTCCCAGGAGGGAGTCCATCGCCACGGTGATCGTCACCGTGCAGGACCGCAACGACAACAGCCCGCGCTTCATCAACAAGGACTTCACCTTCTTCGTCCCGGAGAACTTCCCCGGGTTCGGGGAGATCGGCGTCCTGTCGGTGACGGACCCGGACGCGGGGGAGAACGGCTGGGTGGCGCTGTCCATCCTCAACGGCAGCGACGTCTTCGTCATCGACACGGGCCGCGGCGCCCTGAGGGCGAGGACGCCGCTGGACCGCGAGCAGCAGGGCACCTACTACCTGTGGGTCGAGGCGGCGGACGGAGGCGAGCCCTCCCTCTCCTGCGTCGCCGTGGTGA
>NC_061071.1:9159680-9276168 GCF_021917145.1 Hypomesus transpacificus
CTGTCGTGAAGGAAATTGGGCAACAATTTAGATTAAGGTTAAATCAACCATCTTGTATACTTAGAAACACCATAGTAAAACTTTGTAGGAACATGGGTCAACATGCAATTAAGTAGGATTAAGAGTTAGCACTCTCTGGAAAGCCACACCTTCCCCATCTGTTGTGCCCAACATTTCTTTCACACGTCCCAAGTTTGTATGTCATTATTTGCGATAATGAGGCATAATATGAAGTGTAGCTACAAAGAAGTTCTTATGTAACTATAGAGTTGTTACTTTCGATACTGCCAAGTAAGTTACTTGGTAGTCAATGGCAACTTTAAGGTAAATTGATGGAAATGTCTATCATCCCACTACTCTTATTATTTGTTACGTTCTTGTGGAATCCCATGAGCTACGATGCATCTGCTTGTTGACTTTTTTCAGTTTTATCTCTTGGACCTTCACAAGTATTGTCTTTTATCACTTTAGTAAATAGTTGAGGGACTAGTCATTCAGCTAAAAGGCAATGATTTGAGGATGTTTTTTCTATCCTGTTTTATCAATCTTCCCTTTCTCATGCTCTTCTAGATCTACATCTTAATCCAACATGTCAGTTATTTGAATTCAACACTTTGTATACTACTTCCATCCATTGACAACATTGACACTTGCAGCGTTAACAAGTACTTAAAAGGCAAAATGCTTGAACTGAGGAAGGGAGTGTTTGGCCAGATTAGGAAGTTCCACGGCTTTCTTTAACCACCGAAGTCAGCGTCCGTGTCCAGCATTCGTGAAGCTTTAGTCACGTTGAAGTGCTGCGGTTTCTCTCCTCAATGCAAACCTGTCTAGGACCGACTCAAACAAAAGAACCCAGAGAACAAACAAATAAGCAGAAACCAAGAGATTAGCATACCTCTGTTGCTTTGTGCCACTTCATGGTGCTCCAGGGAGTGTTTAACCCCGCCTAGACGGTTTCATTCACACTGCTGCAGAGTTTAGCAAACATGTATGGTCGGGGGGTCATCACCCTGGCAATGACCCAACTCAATAAGAAGCTTACTGTTGTCCCAGCAGGTGTGTGGCCGATGACGTGCTATCAGCCAATGTGACATTGCTGCCATTTGGTTCAGAAACGAGTTTTGAATGATTTCCATATGAGCAAATACTAACATTCATTGGTTGTGTTAAAAAGACAGATGTAAATTGTTCTGGGGTAGAGTGTGATTTTCGGTGGCTTTTTATTGCGTAGAATTTTGGTTAGGTTCAATTTCCAACTTTCCTAGCAGTATCTGGCTGATTGTTGTGAACGTACCAGGATGAACATTCCAGAAGGCCTGCAGATCCTCCACTCAGGTCTTTATTTTCTTCTGGTCACCGGGGTCATGTCTGTTTGATTAATTGTGTTTTTTGAGCACTGCAAAATGTCTTTGTGACACAAAACGCATGTTCATATAATGTTCAAATTTCTGGGACATTACACATTTACATCTGTTTTCACACAGTTACTGGCCAAATCATTAGTACACATGATGAATTACAATAATAACAATTCAACTTTACTTACTGACAATATGGACTGTTTTTCTCAGTTGGTGCTACAATTGACACACATTGGGTCAACTGGGACCAAAGCAAACAGTAACACAAACCTTGTGGCAACAAAGCTTTAATCGCAGCTGTTACTTTGACGGATAATGAATCTGTTTGGAATAACAAACACTGATTCTGATTAATACAAGTGAAAATGTAGAGGTGTACGGAATATGTTTTGAAATGGCTGTGGAACCATAGCCGGCATGACGTCATGGTTTGGTGTTTAAGCTGTGTTCATTGCTCTTGGTATTCACCCTTGCCTTGTTTCTGCTCTCACATGCTTCAAGTTTCGTTTTACCCTTGTAATGTTCAATCTGATCACATCAAAGCATTTTGTGTGGAGTTTTGTTCATATTTAAAGCAAGATAAAGCCGGGAGCAGTGATGAATCCTAACTGATTTGCATTGCACCGATGCTGAACGAGATTTGCAAAGTGTAATATGATGCTGTTTGAACATGTTCACAGTTTTGGTTCTGGGAATGTAGATTCAAATCTTAGCTGGTGGTGCGGTGAACTGGATTTTACTGTCAAAAACATAAACACAAACTCAGGCTTGGTCGCTTCAGCTCCTAGGCTAGCATCCTGCCTCGCGGTGGAAGGGATTGAGGTCGAGTGTCAGAAATGCTTTACCGGTGTTTAACACACACATACACTTTCGCTCATTCGCACTCTCACTGAAGCAGACCCACACACACACACACACACACACACTCACACATGTACACACACCTTCTTCTTACATCGTAACCAGCTGGGAAGGTCACCTAGACTAAGACAGCTTTTCCACATGGCTGATCATCACCTAGTAATCCTTGTCTTTAATTATGCTGGAATCAAACGCACACTCTGGCATCCATCACACACACTCTGGCATCACACACAAACTGGGATCACACACACACACTGTTGTCACACACTCACACACTGGAATAACACAAGCTCACACACACATGCTGGGCCAGAGAGGGGATGGAGGTCGTGTGTGTGCCAATCGGGACCCTTTGCACCCCGTGTGACCCCCTGGACTTGAGATCCTGCGCTGATCTCTGAACTCTGAACTCTGAACTCTGATCTCTGAACCAGATCTAGTCCCTGGCGTCTGGAGGAACGATGCCTCTAAGCTCTCTCTGTGCGGAGGCACTGCTTCTCCTCTCCCGATTAGGAAGGATTTCCTGCAGATCTTGGCACCTCGGAAGTTAGAGGGCGAAACTGGGTTTACGAAAGAATGTTTACCCATGTTTTAGTGTGTGTGTGTGTGTAACACTTTGCAAACCAGCCTAACCCTTACACCTCGAACGACCCAACCCACCCCCGACCCCCTGTCTTGCTTTCTCTCTCTCTCTGTCTCTCTCTCTCTCTCTCTCTCTCTCTCTCTCTCTCTCTCTCTCTCTCTCTCTGTCCATCACTCTCTCTCTCTCTCTTTCTCTATCTCTGGAAAGTCGATCTGAAATTACAGTGCATTATTAATAGTGCAGACAGCTAGTAATTACTATCAGTCCTGGGCCTATCCCATTTCCAGATTGGCTTTATTGTAACGCCTCAAACTCGAATTCAAACAAATGCTGTCCCATTGAGGGAGTGTAGGTCTCTGGTTACAGCCGGCCTAGTGAATGGAGTGGGACTACAGTTTCTAGAGGTTATGACATTGAATACTCCTCACCCTCCCCCCTCACCCCATCCTACACCCCCCTCACACCATCCTACACCGCCCCCTTCGCTTCTGCTCCAACCACTTCAATAATGCATCTCAATATTATTCTCCCTCTGAAAATCTCTGCCTTTGATCTAAAAGGTCTTTGAATGGCTGTGATGCAACAGAATATAATCCAGTCCCAGTCCCTTTTCATCCCCTTGTCTGGATTAGGTTACAGATCTCTTGTATTGCGCCCTCAACCCCATCCCTCCGGATTTCCCTCAATTTCAACTTCTGGAAAAGAAGAGATGCTGACTGGTGGTCAATGTGATCACTTTTCAGGTCTGCGAACAACTTTAGATCCCTGTCTTTCAAATTTGCATTCACAACTTCCAATCCTGATTGATGAACTGGATTACATAGTAAATATGGTGTTGGAAAATTATACATATTTCATATATATTATAATTTTTAACACAGGATCAGCACGTAGAGGAGCGTAAATCCTTGACCATCCCACATCATGACCCCACGTAAAAGCAGGACACATTAACTGAACATCAGGTCCAGTGGTTCATTGTCTGGGGCTTTAAATCGTTTCCCAGCACTCTCTCCTCCTGTCCCTCTCCTCGAACTGTCCCTCACTCTCTAATCCCCTGGTGAGAGTGCATCACCTCCCGCCGCCCAGGTCAGCCCGGCCCAGATCCCACTAAGCCCTTGTCATAGCTGCTACCACGCTGGAACCCCCACCCCACCCTGGAGCACCAGCCTAGCCCTCCCCTCAGCCCAATCCGCCCACCCGCCCCTCACCCCGCCCCGCCCCGCCCCCGGCACAGCGGACACACCAAGCTCAGTCCCAGCCTGACCCACTTCACAAAAGGCATTGTGGCTCTGACATGGTCTGGTGCTGGCCCGGAGACAGTGGGCTCCATTGTTTGTCAGTCAGGTCACATGACAGGATCTGTTTAAGTGACGTGATGTGTGTGTTTGATCACGCGTGAGAGGGGCTGAGCATGAGGGTGTGTGAGGGGGGACAGTGTGAGGAGGGTTGTGTATTGATCTGACTCAGTCTATTTACTGAAGTTAGGATCATGTTCTCATTCTGTGCTCCGCTAATCCAATCAATTCAGAGAGGGGGGTTCCCAAGACAACAATCAAACAATATTCATCCTGTGTGACGGGAAAATATTTGCATACAAAGCAGGTTCAGCGTTTTATTCCAGTGAAGTCCTATAGGATGGTAGGGCACAGGACTTCAGCAGTGTGATGGAAGTTTCCAAAGCTATAATTCTGTTTGTTCACTCAGGGACAGTGTTAATGTTGGGGTTAAAACTGCTGTACGGTAGATAATTGTCATTATTCATCAGTGTCAAAAAAGAACAAATTCACTTCCTCAGTGTCTGCATGAATTATTTTTGGAAAACAAGCACTGCGATGACATCCGAACTAGGCTCTTGAAAAACTACGGACGTAGTGAAGAAAGGGGTTTGGACCATGTGGTTAAGACAAATGAAGTAGTCAATGTTATGTAGAGAAGGTTTGAGGGTGTGTGTGTGAGAGTGTACTGTATGTGTGTGTGAGTGTGTATGCATGTGTTACAACCTTTATATCATATCTTATTGCACGTCCTTAACAGTATGTGTGTGTGTGTGTGTGTGTGTGGGGGGGGGTAATGGAATAATGCTCTCTGGCTCCTTGTTTGTTGACTTGGCTGGAACGTCGGCATCTGTGATCAAAGTAGATTAGCCAACAGCCTCAACTTCCCAACACACACAAACACATGTACACACACACACACACACACACACACACACACACACACACACTCATACTAAGACAGGGACGCATGCACTCACACACACGCAAGCACACACCCACACACACACACTCCCTACTCGCAAGTCTTTCATCCTGAGGATTCTTGAATCTTTGCCCTGCAGAGAGTTTGACACAGAACAGAGCACCAGATTTCCTCAGAGAGAGCACGGGACCAAACATCAGACGTGCTGAGCAGTTTAGCTATCTTTTAATGGCTGTTTTCCGGTCAGAGCAATATTACACTGCAAAGAGTCCTATGAAAGTTCAAAGGGCATCTCGGAATGTTGTCAGTTAATTAAAACATTGTTTGCACTTTGTTCTGTATGATGTTTTCATTCTTTAATAATTGGAGATGTTTTAATGAGTCACTGTAATGTGTTCCCTGAAGTCCTGAACCTCGTTCTCCGTCGCTCTCTTCATATTCATCTCTGCTCCCCCATCGTCTCATCTCCAAGGGCTGCCAGTCGGGGAATCTAGTTTGATCCAGTTCTGTATAGGACTGACAACCCACAGCCAGAGTTGAACCCAGAATCCCATCAGACTTGCTGAGATAGAAGAGGTTGAGATGTGATGCTCTGGAGAAGATGTCTAGGGATACCTGGGAAGGCTGAGTCCCTGAGCGAGGAGCACAGTAGTCTGTTCTCTGGAGAATGTGGTGTAGCTTCTTTCAATGAGAGGGTTTATGCTCCACTAAAGAAGAGAGGCAGAATGATCCAATACGATATTATACAGATATGATGCGATAAAATAAGATACAATATATATGAACAGTGATACAACTGAGTTGATCCTCTGAAAGTAATTGCTGTCCATTGTGGGCTGCCACCGGATTCTATGACAACAGTGGAAGTGCACAAGCACAACATACATACACAAGCAAAAAGACAATCCAATCCAATATAAAATAACTTTCAAATAAATCCCGATCAACTGGCCTATAAACTATCATCCCAAATTGAGTGGAAAATCTTCAAGCCTATAAGATTAATATTTGTGAATCTACAGAATACAGTTGGCAGTATGTGATCATACATACATCACTGAGAATGTAAGATAGACAACATGGGCAGAAAGTGTACTCTAGCTCAGAAGGACACAGGGGTCACCTCTCATTTAACTAATAATCAGGACTTTGACGGTTTGAAGGGTTTTCTTCAGTTACCAGTATTAAGTATTTATCGGTTCTGAATGTCAGATGGCGTGAATGGATGTTGGGTATTCCATAACATGTGCATTATGGACAAATCATTGAATTACCATTCATATTCACATTCTGTCTTTTCAGGATGCCAGCTCATTCTTGAGATTCCTACAATCCCGAAGGATTTTCTCTTCAACTCTCCTCTCCAATTAGACAATTGTGCCTTTAATAAAAGCTGGTAGCCGGCCTTCCAGAGAAGAAAAATGAATCTGATAAAATAATGTTATTACAGTGATATTTCATATCTTCCACCATACGATTTCATTGAAAATAAGTGAACCGTTTGATAGAAACAGAAGCAGAGAAGGACTCTCTTCCATTGAAGGTTCAAGCACACACTCAAAACAAACTGAGGATTTATGATGATGAAGTTTACTTTCTCTCAGATGGATATAGATCACACATTTTATTCTTCCAAGTACACTGTTAGCAATTAGATCTGCAAGGTTGGGCTGCTTTAAAGGGCCAGTGATGTGTTTTTAGTGGTTATGGTCATTCTCGCAACAACCGCAACAGCCAATGGGAAGTTGAGTTTAAGATTGTTGTGTGCCGGACTAGAGCATGCTAGACTGTGATTGGTTCCCCTGCCCCTGTGAGGGCCACAAAGGCCAAAACAGAGCCTTTTACAAGGGGAGAAGACAAATGTGAAGAACTTTGCAGTAATGATCGTGATGGTATGTCCGCTACTTGACAAACACAATAGAGACGGGAGCTTGGGTGAAGCTCTCAGAAATCTGCCTCTTCATCTTGGCCGTCTTGTGTGAGAGAGCATTCCGCTCTGTGGCCCTGCCCGGAAGGCTCTGTGCTTTTTGAAAAGAGTTGACACACTCTTTTTCTCTACACTCTTGTCTCCAAATGGGGTCAGTCGTCCTCTTGTCCAATTAAAGCTCCCCCCTCCCCCCTCCGCAAAAAAAAAGGGAGAAGGGCTTAAGCGAGTGATGCCGTACATGGCCAGACGTGGAGACCATGTCTGGCTGGGTTAGCTCTGCGCTGGGTAAGAGGATCTTGTTAATTTCACCCACTGATGCATTTCAGGCCAGTGTGTCTCCTTTCAGAGGGTCTCAGGTCAGGTTCAGGGGACACAGGTCCAGCTCTATTCAGGGGACACAGGTCCAGCTCTATTCAGGGGACACAGGTCCAGCTCTGTTCAGGGGACACAGGTCCAGGTCTGTTCAGGGGACACAGGTCCAGGTCTGTTCAGGGGACCCAGGTCCAGCTCTGTTCAGGGGACACAGGTCCAGGTCTGTTCAGGGGACACAGCTCTGTTCAGGGGACACAGGTCCAGGTCTGTTCAGGGGACACAGCTCTGTTCAGGGGACACAGGTCCAGCTCTGTTCAGGGGACACAGGTCCAGCTCTGTTCAGGGGACCCAGCTCTGTTCAGGGGACACAACTCTGTTCAGGGGACACAGGTCCCGCTCTGTTCAGGGGACCCAGGTCCAGCTCTGTTCAGGGGACACAGGTCCAGCTCTGGAGATGGCCGATAGCTTCCTCAGAAATACAGGCCTTGTCAGCTGTGTCGTCCCGCTACCTCACAGAACCAACATGCGGCCACGGTTTGATGAGGAAACACTCGCTTGCACACAAGTCAAGTCACTCACGCACACAGTCCCTCACGCACACAGCCACACACACACTCTCTCATCTGTAAAAGCTGATGTACCTGCTCAGTCAGTTGGGGAACGAAATTGAGCAATCCCATTAATAGACATAGCAGAGGGCCAGAGACGAGGAGGAGATGAAGGATAGATGGGGAAAGAGGAGAGAGAAAGACAACAGAGAAAGGGAGAAAAAGAGAGAGATAAAGATGGAGAGGGGGATGGAGAGAGTGGAGAAAGAGATGGATGGAGAGACAAAGCCAGCGAGGAAGAAATAAGTATCTGTGACATGTGGCTAGCCAGCGACGTCCCCTCTGGGCTCTGTCTCAGGTTTTACAGCTGGGGAGGACAGTTGCTCGCCGGCCATATGGCTCAGTCTCGGCACCCTCAGATTAACTGCAGCCCGGCAAACAGAACCAGCCGGCAGGGCGGTGAGGCCAGACCATCCTGTGGTTTCAGTCAACTTGCTAGTAGCTTTGAAAGGCCGGAATGCAGAGACGGTGTCAAGGTAAATGAGGGCAGTTGGAGAAGGCGGCGATTTTTACTTGATACCCCCTCCTCCCAGTAAATAGGCATAGAGGTAGCAACGGAGAGAAAGTAGGAAGGAGAGAAGACAAACAAACAGAAGGGAGTAAGTGTTGGAGGTGAAGACAGACGTGTATGTGTGTGTTGCGTGAGAGATATACCGGTTAACTGCAAAGAGTAGAAATCACATTCTCAAAACACGGATGTGGGCAGAACTGAATGTTTTGAATGGAAGGTGTCCAAAAAACGATGTGGAAACACCGGAGGTTTTAATCAAACTATGCCAGTCTTTTTGGCTAGCAGCCTGAATAAACAGCAAATAACTCTTTGTAAAAAAAGGTAGCATTGTCACTCCCATCAGAATGTGCTTATCTGCAAAAGTACGCCTCAAACCTGCCAAACATCCTTCTTTCCTCACCTAGTGTATCATTAGCTGCTCCTTGTTATCTGGGAACCTCCTCATAGGGAGGGGAAGAAAAGAATCTGGAGTCCACTGGTGCAACAGAAACTCAAGTATTTACAACCATACAAACTCCACAAATCATTGAATTGCATAGGACAAGAAAAAAAGCATTTGTGATTTTGCACTGACAGTGATTTCTCACGAAAACCAAAAGTGGATCCGACTGGATTACATCAGACATTCAATAGCAGGTGACGAAGCAACAACCATAACCACGTCTTAAATCTGTACTTAAGCTTTGCAAGGCTCCTTCAACTTATATTGCTTTGGTAGCAGGCAATAACATTTAGAATGTAGTTCCTGTTTTAGGTTTACTGAAGGTCAAAGTGTACTTCCTATTATGATAGGGAAAACAAGGTTGTTCTGGTACACCATCCACACCTTCCTAAACACCATCCTCTCATTAGGACAGCCAACACTGGAACGAGACATGGCTAGCCTTGTGACTGCTTACAGTGGTCTGGAGGGGAGAGGCCTCTAGTGTGTGTGTATGTGTGTGTGTGTGTGTGTGTGTGCATACACACATGTACCAGGGGCGTAGCCAGAATTCTTTTGGGGGGTAGACCTAGAAAAATATGGATAGGCATCTTTTCATATTTATTTTAACTTATGTACTTTGCAATGTGCACCCGGTGCATAATTCTTCAGAGATATCTTCGTTTTTGGGTAGGCCTTAGAACAAGTGCCTACCCAGGCCTACCCATGGCTATGGCCCTGACATGTACACATTTGCGGGGAAGTTGGATAGAATTTGAGTGAGAAAGTGCGGTCGTATTTGCATATGTGTCAGGCTACTGCAAACAGCGCCCACATACTATAGGGATGACTGGCTCAGTCAGATGAGGGTAGTTCTGCTGTCAGATCTTTCTTTTTATCTCTTTCTTCCTTTCTCCTCTCTCTGTCTCTCTCAAGAAAAGTCACTCCTCATATGTTCATTTAGAGTGTGGCACAGCAGGTGGGAATGAAAACGATCAATGCACACAAGTTATTCATCTCTTACACTCGTACACTTGACGTCGCTGGTTCCAGACGAACTGCTTCATTTGTCTGCTTAATTGACGTGTGCTGTGCTCAGTGATGGAGGCGTTCAGTGACTGATGGACGTTTGGAAAAGGGAGACAGTGCGTGGAGTGTCCGGCACACCAAGACGGAATAAAAACAGCTGTACTAATCCTTTGCTCTTGATACAAAAAGCACACTGATCTAAATGGTATTGAAGTAAAAAAAATTCTGGTTCTACTTCTGATGAGCATTGGTGGTGCAGTTTTTGTAGCATTCCTGCTGAAATATAATTAGTTATCTGTTGGTAATTATTTTACCTGCAAACAACAGGGGGCATTTGTGAACTCATACAGGTGACACATATTTCATAAGCTGTCCTGAAGTATATAATAACAGTGACTTTGATTTATATAGCACCTTTCACACACCCAAGAATGTTGCACTGAGGAATTTAAAAAGAAAGTAATCATTGTTATTATTATTCTGATCCAGTTGGTACATGCTGTGTCTCTTATGCCGTCCAATAGTACATGTTAACGTTCTACCCTGACATTCATCCACTCCAGCCGGCTGCGCTGAGATCAAATATGACATTTTCAACAGAGCGTAAAGCACATCACACTTAGGGGTTTCTGGTGAGTGTCCAGTCCGCCTTTCTCTCTGTTGAGCTCCTGACACAAAAGTCTGGCCGTAATCTGATTAGGAGCAGTGAGGCACCATTCCCAGCCTAAAGTCAAAGGTGTGATTGAGACAGCAGAGGGCTTGATCCCCCCCCCATTCCTCAGGAACACGCTGGGGGTCACCGACCTGGATCTAAGTATTTGTGGCCGTCTAACTTCACAATTATCTCTCAATTTCCTTGAATGATAAATCGGTTTTCTGTTAGTGAAATGCCCTGTCAACAGGGGCATGGACTCGTGAGGTCAAGTTCATCTCTGTACGTGTGCATTCTTTTAATACTTTTTTCATGTGGACGTCAGTGATGCTTGTCAAGGTGCTCATTCTTCTAAAGTGCTTGAAGGAAGAAAAATAATTGACGCTCTCAATTAGGTTTGTTTATCTGTTGACCTTATTCTGAAGTGAGGATGCACTCAGACATCAAAGCCAAGGTCATTTCCCTTCCTCTTTCCCTCCTGTCTGCTAGCTGACTAGAATGACAGATATAAGAGGCTTAACTAATGCATGGAATCTTGTTGAGAAAATATCCCTTTTAGTTTAATGTGACTCCCGACCTTAACCTTGAGAGTTATGCTGTACTGAGCAACCTCACCACATCAAAGCCAACATCCTTTCTATTCTTGTCTAAACTTAAGTGGACAAATTGGCTTGTTAGGGAGCATCGCATTTGAAATGTTCTTCGTTTTTTTTTAATGATATGGCTGTACAAATGGAAACATTGTTTTGGTCAAGTGGCATTTTCCGCCACACACAACTGCTCTTCTCCTCAGTCCATGTAGACATGCCCGAATACATGCCTCCAGATGTCAGGCTTCACTCTGCAAACAAGATAAGGATCTTCTGTTCGGCTCAAGTTCAGCAGCGCTCCTTCACAGAGCCCGTCTCTCCCCTGTATGAATTATAAACATTCCTGCTCACCTCTCCCCTCTGATCTGCCTCTTTTCATCTCACAGAAATACCTGCTGCCAATTCTTTAGCTGTATATGTTACCCACAAATGTTCATTTGATGTGATTTGTGACAGTAGATTTAAAAGGTCAAAAACGATATTTTCGTCCACTTCACAGAATCGACACATGAAATGTGTGTTTTGATTCGGCACTCAATCAGAGCACAACAGATCGTTGTGACAGTTCTTTTGAAGCCTGCATTGAAGTGGTTCCCAGGTTCAGAAGTGAGGGTCCAGCCCTCATCTTCAGATGAGAGACAATCCTCTTCCTGCCATTTGATAAGATCTGAAATGATAGAACAAGTAAAAACAAACTATCCGACAAAATAACACACTGTCTTCTTCACAGCAACGCAATATTTGAAACATCTCAAACATCAGACCCCGTACACATAGCTGGTAGCATGCATTTCACGGGTTCTATAATGTATATAGATGACCTAAACAATCCCTAAGTCTCCTCTCTCTAACGTAGCTGTAGCTGTAAGTCTTGTAGTTGATCCGGTAAGCGTCCTGATGTGTTTCATTCCTGGTGAAGTGTGCCAGAGAGTTCACATTTGCATTGGCCCGAGCCCATGTGATACACCCTGCCAGGTAGTCACGCACAACGAAAAAAAAAAGGAAGGAAACCCTTTTTGTACTAGAACCTTATTTGGGTGTGAGAGAAACCAATTTATTTCAGACCTTATTGATACTATAGCAGTCTCGCTGACACTTTAATCAACACGAGGGTAAGGCGGTATCCGAGCCCTCGGGGCGAATCGGTCATTCCTACTGGAACTCCTTCCTCGGCGTCAGGATCAGAAGTGACTGAAGCCGGGCTGTTCCGTAAATGGTCGTGTGTGCTCATGTGTGTGTTCAAGGCTTAATCAGACACGAATGTGCCCCTTTTCCTTCCCCCAAACCCTGACAAACTCTGCTAGGCGCTGCAGCGCTTGTCCAGCAACGAGACGAAGCACACGAGTCGGTGCGCTGGCCTAATCCAATCACCTCAGGGGGGCACGGGGCGCAGCATGCGATGCCAACAACAGTTTACAAAGCCCTGAGGGGGCTCGTTTTCAGTATGGGAGACAAACATACATACAGAGAGGTTAGGAGGTTCACAATCTGTGAAAGACTTGTCCTATGATCATGCAACTGGCATTTCAAATCAACACCTTTACGCCACAAAGTTCCTTCCTGTCTACAAATCACCACCATAATTTTAACAGTATTACTGGACATATTGAGCCCAGTATTACTGCAGTCTATTGACACTACATAAGATCACTTTTCAACGCCTTTTCATCAATGTTGGATTAGCATGTGGTTAAGCCAGAATCTTCTTGTGATTAAACTCTCCATTTCTGCAGGATACGTCTCTGACAGGCTACTTACGGTACAGGGGAGAAAAGGTTGATGAGACAACTCATATGCAATTCCAAACAAATCTCACCGTGACATTTCTAATGCGTGTTTGTGGAATAGGCAACAGATGCTGGCTGATGTTTATCTTTGGATTCCTTTCAATTTCACATGCAAACACAAGCCCTGCCATGCTGTGAACATCCAACTTAGTGCAAACAAACCGTGATGTAGATTGCAGGCCTCTCAATTTCCTGTGCTGATAATTCCCTTAATCTTAATCTTTTTAAAAGCACTTAAACCGCCATTTCCTTGTTCTGTGTCGTCTTTGGAGGGAATTCTCTCGCTCTGAAATGTCTTTGCGATTTGGTTTTTTAAGACTGGCCATATTACGCTGCCATGTGTTTACCTTGCAGTTTTAAACACATACACGCTACATAGATCCATGTCTTGGTTTAACCTCATCAGATTTGAGGATTACTGGTATCATGTGTCTCTGAGATTCAACAGAAATGGTCAGGGGTCAGAACAGGCTGCAAAGTGTAAAGATCAGAAACGTCCCAGTAGTGAAAAATATATTTTTTAATTTTATTTATTTATTTGTAATCAAATTTTAGCTGTAACCAATAACTGGGTACAAAATCGTTTAGTCTAAATATATGTCAACTTCTTGCCTAAAAACACACCCAATGCAGAGACAGCATTTGAAAAGGCAGGGTGTGGGTCTGTGTGAGGTCCTGTCTCTCATGTTGTCTGAACGGTCTCATCAGAGTCCCACGCCACACAGGCAGGTCAGAGGTGAAACCTGCCGTGTTGCACTATCAAACATCCCCCCCCCACACACACACACACACACCACCAAGGCCTCGGACCAATAAGCGGCCTTTCATTCACAGTCCGAGTAATTTGCTCACATCGCCCCCTACCCCCAACACCCACCCTTAACCCCCACTAGACACTCTCAAAGCCACCTGGGATGTGGAGAGGGTGGAGGTGGAGAATGCTGTCCTTTAACCAGATCACAGGGGTCAGATGTCACGGTCGTTCAGGTACTATAGAGCTGCGCCGCTGTGAAAGAGAGGGAGGAGGGCCAAGCTGAGCCGAATAATAGTAGCCAATGGAGGGGTGGGGGGTGGGGAGTGCAGGGCAAGAGGGAGGGGGGGGGCGTTCCTCTCAAGACCAGAAAAGCATTCCTCCTTCAGTTACCTAAGCTTATTGGGTTTCGAGAGACAGGACTGTGTGTGAGAGAGAGAGAGAGAGAGAGAGAGAGAGGGGGGGGGGGGGGGGGGGGGGGGCTCACAGTATGGGAAAGCCAGAGCAGAAACTGGAGAGCTTCTATTAAGAAATCTACCCCCCCCCTTGCTCTCACAAACACAGAGGGCAGCCTGGGAGCTCTGTCACTGAACACCCCGCACAAGCCAGAAGAGAAACCCAGGGAGTCCAGATCTACACAGAGAAAGCTCCTCTGCTGAGGAGGCTTGATGTTAGCTCTGGGGAGTGGTGGAGATGCTCTGAGCGGAGGAAAGTTGGCCAATCAGCCGGGAGTTCAGAGTTCCTTTACTCTGGGCTTTTGCGCTCCTCTGTGAGATCCTGCAGCGGCTTTGAAGCCGGTACAGTTAGGATGATTAAATATGATCTGCTTTGTCCCAGGGAGCTGAATGAAGGAATATATGTGTGTGTGTGTGTGTGTGCATGCACAACAGTCATGGCTGCTGGAGTTCAGCAATGTATTGTGGTTGATTGGACAGTAAGCTGGTAGGAGGAAGCATGTTGTCGTGCCCAGGGAGTAAAGAACGTGATAAATAGTCTATTACGCTTCCAGGAAACGCAGGACCCAAATCCGTTTCCTGATGAAATCCAACCCAGCCACACATGCTTATTTTCAATTCACCTTTCTACGATGATTATGTAAGACTAGAAATGAAGATAACAAACATGACAGTAGTCCCGAGGCCTGTATTAAGGCGGAAATGTATGTAGCCTTTGTAATGTCTCATGCAGTTGCCAACAAATAAACCTAGATTCGACTGAACATTCAGAGTAGACGAGGGAAACCTGTCACAAGAGGAAAAACAAGGCATAAACCGTGGTATACGCAACTCCATCAGGTATGGAAGTCAATAATTTGATTTAAAATCATTATCTATATGGTGTCATACATTAAAGAGTACAACACACCCCAATTCACATTTCATATTTACCCAAAAAGGCTTCCTGGTGAAGTGTTGTGTCTGTAGGAATGTACATTTTGGGGCTTCCTCTAATGCTCAAAAGGGATACATTAACACAATTGTCAATTATCAAAGACATTTAGGCCTATCCCTGTGATGAATCACGAGTGCTTCGAAAAGACATCATAGAAGAAAAAAGATCTGGGTTTAACCACTTGTAATAAAATAAAAAAGAACACTTGGCAAAGGTTTGTTAGACTACGATTGAGTCGTTTACCTGTGTGAGTAGCCTTCCTTTTGTATTTAGTTGTTAACGTCAGTTTTCAAAGATCGCTCAAAATAAAACTGGGTCTGAATCTCTGAGTAAATTTTTGGCGCACGCTTAGGTATATATATTTTTTTGAACCTTTGACCTACAAGCAGAGAACATCTAACTGGCTAGTTTGTTTGAGGCATGCCAAAGAAAAAAAATGTTAAGTGCCTGATCATCATCCCTCCCCATTGTGGTTTATTGGGTGTTTGAAGTCGAACAATTGACCAGACCTGTGCTAACTTTAGGTGGCCTACCACCGCGGTTTCTAAATCCAATCTTGTTTTAGTGAAACTGCTAGGCTGTAACCTCCGGTTAGTTCCAAGCTTGTTCTGTCACAACTCCCCTTACAGACCTTTCTATCAGATAGGTTTCCATACGCTGCTATTTTAAATTATTCATCTATGCCAGCTCACTACAAATGAAGCAAATGCTTTGACTGACGATACCGAACGCTTGGCTGACCTGTCCTGTGAACCGTTGCGCCTTTTGTCCACTTACCCCCCTTCGCTTAGCGAAACTGAAATTGATGCGGAGGCGCAGATTGTTTCTTGATGTAAGAAGCGTGTCTCCGCACTGTGGGAGTCAGTGAAATGTGTGCCATGCTTGAAAAGCTAACGATGGTTTCTATTGTAATGTGCAAAATGATATCTGTCCAAAGCCGGGTATCTCCATTACAAGCGGATGAGATTGTCTTACCTTTCGGGGTTGCTTCAGTGAACACTACAAATGAGCTGGGGCTGGCATCGACTGTGCGGAAGAACAGGGTGGATGATTCCATTTTGAGATGGGAGCGGGCATGCTTGTGATAAGGCAGGCCCATCTTATTAAACCTAGCCAGTAAAACAGCCAGTACCTGCGCCAATCAATCACCAATGCTGCCCGGAAGTGACTATAATCAGAGAACAGTTGCGACTTCACATTTTCACAGCAGGATAATACTCCTCACAACAATAGACAAAGCTGTAACACTCACAGAAAAATAGTACAGCAGCGACTTTATTACTTTGTATAATCAACTATTTTACATCGTCTTCATGTCGTTTACAGTGCAGCATGGCGGTCCTACTCTTAACAAAATTCATCTGAGTCCGTTGTTGAACGCATCTTTGTGCAAGCCCTTTGGAGAAGTTCCCACTTCTGGATCTGGACAGGAGAGCAGAGAAGCTGTTGGATCTTGGCCAGCAGAGTCAGTTATGACGTCGGAGGTCTTTCGATGAATCAGTCTGAGGGAAAAACACAATGAGGGGGATAAGTTACAGAAAACAAACATCTACATACCCGTATACTGACATGGCACAGGTGAGTACCATTCACAATACTCTCCACATGTCACACACTCCAGTCTCACACACTAGTCACACAGCACCAGTTAGCCAGATGCACACACCCTCTCACACTCCACCAGTCTCAGTCACACACACACACACACCAGTCACACACACACAAACACACACACACCAGTCACACACACACACACACACACACACACACACACACACCCACCAGCCTCACACTCTCCGCATGTCTCCCAAACGCCTCGTCAGGATGCCACATCATCAACCCAACAAACAGGTGTTGTAACAGTCTGACAGGCTTCCTCCGTGTGGTCTGGTAGCTGCTGCTGTGTGATCTGGACCAGCTGCTCCCCAGTGTCTCAGTGTGGCGTCTGACGTGACCTATCGTCCAGACGGGGGGGGGGGGCCTGCGAAGGACTACGATGGAAACATGAACGAGTCGTTCTCTGCCGTCACGACGTCACCCCACACCCCCACCCCTTCTAAAAGAGGTGGTGTTAATCCTAAACCCCCCCCCAGTTTTCTGCCCGGCTGTGGGTGGGTGTCTGTCCTGTCTCCCGTTGCGCGGGTGTGGAGGTGAGGGTGAGGCCAGGCTGAGGCAGGGGTGCGTTACCTGGCGTGGCGAGGGCCCGCCTCAGTCCCGCGCCCTGGGAGGCTGGTAATACTGCTGAGTGGGCCGAGTGCTTCTAGGCTGCCCGTCTCCCCCTCGACGAGACTCTAACCAACTGTCATAGTAACCATCGTCGTCCTCCTGCCGTGAGACATGCGGACAGGAGGTCACAGGCTGGCGGGCGGGCAGGGCTGGCGTCAGCTAGCAATTGTCGTTCACTCGGTCCCAACGCGAGAAGGGGGGAATTTGGGTGCTTGTCGACAGCCGTTGGGTTTTTTCCAATCACAGATTTAGATTTTTTTCTATTTTTTATGCCGTTTAATGTTTATAGAATTTTTTTATGCCATTTAATGTTGTTTTTTTTAATTATAATTTTCTTTACATTTACTTCCCGCTCTGAGTGAACTGTTACTGACCGTGACACCAACCCTGATGGGGACTACGTTATATGTTAGTGTGTGAATCCTGGAACACACAATCTGAGGGCAGTATTAGGGTGTGGGGCTGCAGCCCCCCACTGCAGCGTCGGTGACCTTCAAATGACCCCGAGGCTCGTCCAGGCCACGCCTCCTTACCCAGGAGTCCATGGAGACCGACTTGATGTTGTGGAGAAGCACCTCCTCGCAGTTCCCGTAGTCGCTGAAGACCACGACCGCTGTCGTACCCGACGGATGCACCGCGTCTATCCTGGCCTTGTAGAACTGCACGCACGCACAAACACAACCTGTTAGGCCATACCAAGACCCATCTGACAGTCTTAGTTTCATCCAGTTCACCGATGACCAGATTTTGTAATAATAAAATGAATACAACATTCATTCTTCAAAACCATGTCAACAACAACAACCAGCCCCAAAACCCCCACTGCTGTGATGTCAGAGTGGGCCTACCTTGTTGTCCTCCCAGTACACAGCCAGACACTGGTCTCCTGGTTTCCAACTGGCCAGTCCTGGAGAGGATGACTCCATGGCCGGACCCTGACCCTGCTCTGACCCTTTGGGACCTTTGATCTGGCCTGACCTCTTCCTGGGAGCGGGGTTCTGGGAGGGGATCTTGTTGGGGAACTCCTCCTTCTGGGCGTGGCTGAAGGAGTTCTGCTGTTTGATTGGCCCGCTCCGTCTGTGTTCGGTTTCCCCGTTCTGCAGGTGTGGGGGCCCCCCCTTCCCTGGCCGGGAGTCGCGGGACACCCCCCTGTCTGGGGGCATTGTGGTACAGTCCCTGCCCCCACCCGACACGTTCAAGTTCAAAAGCCCGTTGTCTGAGTAACAGTCAAAGTTGTCGGAGTTGGGCCGGTCGAACTTCCCCCTCCTCCTGTTGCCGGGCTCCTGATTCCTGCTGTCGCTGCGCTGTGGTTGGTGGGCTGCCCTGCTGTCTGGCACGCTATTGGCCGACTCGGCGGGTTTAAGGGGCGGGCCGTTGTCCTTGGGCCCTCTCTTATTGGAGAGCTCAGGGACAGAGTTCTCTCGCGCCATTTGGTTAAAAGCAGAACCAACGGAACCGGAGCCGTCTCTGGAACCCTGGTGGAGACTTCCGGAAGGTTCTGTGTGATCTCTGGGCTCTTTGGGTCGAGGGAAGGTGGAGGAGGAGAAGCAGGACGCATGTCCGCTCCGAGTCTCTCCTCTCTTGTCGTTCTGCCACCTGTCTGACCCACCGCTACGAAGGCCCCTGTCCTGTCCCCTGTCCCTGTCCTGTCCCCTGTCCCTGTCCTGACCCCTGTCCCTGTCCTGACCCCTGTCCCTGTCTTGACCCCTTTCCTGTCCCCTGTCCCTGTCCTGGCCCCTGTCCCTGTCCTGGCCCCTGTCCCTGTCCTGGCCCCTGTCCCTGTCCTGGCCCCTGTCCCTGTCTTGACCCCTGTCCCTGTCCTGGTCCCTGTCCCTGTCCTGGCCCCTGTCCCTGTCCTGACCCCTGTCCCTGTCCTGACCCCTGTCCCTGTCCTGGCCCCTGTCCCTGTCCTGACCCCTGTCCCTGTCCTGGCCCCTGTCCCTGTCCTGACCCCTGTCCCTGTCCTGGCCCCTGTCCCTGTCCTGACCCCTGTCCCTGTCCTGGCCCCTGTCCCTGTCCTGGCCCCTGTCCCTGTCCTGGCCCCTCCATGCCTGGCCTGGCCCTGGCCCTGGGCCGGAGCCTAGGGATGGATATACAACAGGGGCTGGAGCGAGGGCGTCCTGGCCTGGCTTGGGGAAGTCGGTGTCCCTGTGGAAGCGGGGCGGTCGGTCGCCCCCCCTCTGCTGCCGGCTGTCGCTGCGGGAGGGGAACCTGGACTGGTTTGGCTCTTTGGAGTAGTAGTCGTTGGTGGGGAAAATTCCTCGGACATCCTGCCGTTTCTGGGGAGTCTGGCTCTTTGGTTCTGACAGGAACACAGTAAGGGTATTTAGATTCATATCCTCACCAAACGTATACAGTGACATGTTCTACCATTTAGAAGGACAATATAACTGAAAAAGAGGAGAAACATCAATTTAAGTGCACTAACCATCGATGGAAAACACCCCCATCTTGGACTCCAGGAAGTCGAACAATGTGCTGGGGCCCGAGGGCCTCCCTCCCACCCCCCCCTCGTCATCCTCCATCCGAGACCTGCCCCTCCCTCGCCCTGCGCGGGATCCAAAACACCCGTGTCACTGTACATGCTACCATATCACTGGACATACTGCACGGGAATAATCTCCACCCAGATCACCAGCTACCCAAGAGCCTTGTACACTTCAATATATGCAGTCAAACTGAATTTGAATTCATCCTGGAAGAAATTCAAGACAGAGTGTGTGTTCATGAGTGAGAGAATGAGTTCACGTGTGTGTGTGTGTGTGTGTGTGTGTGTCACCTCTCGGGGGTGGTCTGCTGGGCTCGGGGGGGGCAGGGGCGGGGGCGGGGCACTGGGTGGCCCCGGTCAGCAGGGAGTTGAGGGCCACCTCCAGGTTGTTGTTGCTGTCCAGCAGGGCCTGGCGGGACGCCTCCCTGTTGAAACCCATCTCCATGATGTCCCTTAGAGACCTCTCATCCACCTGCACCCAAGAGGGAGAGGGGGAGCGAGGGATGAGAAGAGGAAGGAAGGAGGGAGGGGTTCCATGAGTGAACCCAGCAGTGATGACCAGAGGACAGACATGAGAGAGAGAGAGATGGAGAGAAGAGGAGGAGGAGAGGTGAGAGAAAGAGTGGAAAAGGAGGAGGAAGAGGAAAATAATCAAGAGAAAGTGTTAAGAGAATTAAGGTCAGAGATTGTCTAGCCAATACATATTCCATCACTTCGCAAGGCAGATTAAACTGAGACGTCACAACGGATTTTAGATTAAAACTCATCTGATTAACCATTTAATCTGGTATCCCAGACAATAGGGGACGGGTGGGGGTCAGTGTCTTATAGGGAAGGGGGCTAGTTAATGATGGGCTCTAATTCACGAGAACAATAACCATTATCTTTGACCTCAGGCATATGGCCTCAGGCCCTTGTTAAACCTCTTCATGAAGGCGAAAGTTCGGGTTACACTATATGATTTGGTGACTTCACCTGAACATCTGGTACACACCCACAATACACACTGTTTCTGAAGAAAAGATTCTCCATTACACACACGTCTAGCCAGACCCTCCCATCAACACACACATCTAGCCAGAGCCTCCCTTCCACACAGAGACCTAGTTAGGCCCCTCCCTTCAACACCCCAGCCCTAGTTACGGGATTCAGATGGCTGAGCGGTGAGGGAGTCGGACTAGTAATCAGAAGGATGCCGGATCGATTCCCCACCAAGCCAAATGACGTTGTGTCCTTGGGCAAGGCACTTCACCCTACTTGCCTCGGGGGGAATGTCCCTGTACTTACTGTAAGTCGCTCTGGATAAGAGTGTCTGCTAAATGACTAAATGTAAATGTAGTTAGGCCCCTCCCTTCAACACCCTAGGCCGAGATAGTACTGAGATAGTACAGAGAGATAGTACTGAGATAGTACAGAGATAGTACAGAGATAGTACAGAGATAGTAAAGAGGATCTCACCAGATCTCTGTAGTTGCCCTGAGGCCGGCTCTCACTCCAGTCTGCTGGCTCCGCTCTCTCCTCTCTCCTCCTGGACTGGTAGGAGTCTCGCCCGCGGTAGGAGGAGCCAGAGTTGCTAAGGTTACCACCGGCGTTGCCCCCGCCGCCAAACGTCCGAGGCCCCTTCACAGGACAGCCGAAGATGAAAGAGACGAGACGTGAACGAGCGCTCCCTCACGACCTGACAGCACCAGGGGTGTCCAGGTGCTGGGGTGATCATACCTCCACAACATGTCTGTCGGCAGGGCCAGACGCCGAGCTAGTACAAGCCCACACACACACACACACACACACACACACACACACACGCACCTCTTTGCTCTTGGCCACCTCAGCGATAACCGCTAGCCTCTGCTTCTCAAACTCGTCGTTCTCGTCAACGGTCTTGATGACTCCGGTGGCCTGCAGAGTCTTCCTCTGGTCCAGCTCCTTGCTGTCCACCTCCTCCCTCTTCACACACTTCTACAGAGAGCCAAGAGGGACACACTGAGGCGGGGCCAAGCTGCAGGCCGCCCACTAACACTCGTAACTCCTGTGTTCATCTGGCTGCATGTGGGAACAGTGTGGGGAAGTGTCGCAGCGTGTTCTACAGGTCACAGTGTGCGTGGTGTGTGCATGTGATGTGTGTGTGTGTGCAGCGTGTTCTACAGGTCACAGTGTGTGTGGTGTGTGCATGTGATGTGTGTGTGTGTGCAGCGTGTTCTACAGGTCACAGTGTGTGTGGTGTGTGCATGTGATGTGTGTGTGTGCGCAGTGTGTTCTACCTGTCCGAATGGCACGAAGGGAGGGGGTCCGCCCTCGGCACCGATGTTGCTCCTGTTGTGTTTGGCTAAGCTCTGGGGTCAAGGGTCACACGAAGGGCAGTTCAGGGGAACAGCAAATCCAAACCATTTACATAAAACACATTTGCCCTAGGCTTAATTAAATCATGGTTAAATACAGATCAATGAGAATGTCTTATGTATATGTAACGTTTATGTATTCATTAGGATTCTCCTTGAGAGGGAAGGAGGTTTGGCTTTTAACCGTTTCTCACCCTTTGCAGGTCCCATTTCTCCACCATGTGATCGACCACCCCTCCGAGAACTGAGATTTTAGAATCGTCCAGCAACAGAATGCCATTCTTCACTAGGACTGTACCAAGTAGCTTCACCTTGGTCCCAGGAGGAGTGTTTAAACTGTTTGGAAGGGGGTTAAGTTAATTTAATTAATCTTAAATAAATATGAAAACAAGAGAACCATTATTTTCAAAGGCTATTAAATCTAACATAATGAAAAATAATACGATCATTAAAAAAGGTTTCAAGTTTATCGATATAAGAAGAATAAGACCCAATAATGCTACAGTAAATCAATGCTGCTAGCATTGGATGCTAGCAGTCTAGAGGAGCCAAGCAGAGAGAGACTAGCAGAGAGTAGTGTCACCCAAGGATAATCCTGCCCCTCACCCTGGTTCATGTTAATTTAACAGCCCTGGTGCCCTCCAAACCCTGAGCTCCTCTCATTAAAACAGCAGAGACTTAGAGAGGGATTTTCCAGCTATTGATGCGGGACACCAAAGCAGCAATTACTGGTTTTACTTCCCACCCAGCAGCCAGCACCAACGAGTCCTCTGGGTTGGGTGCTGTGCGGGGAGATCCATGATGCCACTCACTCACTCAAACACACACACCCTCTCTTTATCCCCCCCCCCCCTCCGACGGTCTCTTTTTTCCACACTTGCTCACACTTTCAACCCCTCCGACACATCCATCTCTTTCCCCTGCTCAACACGCAGCCAGCGAGAGACACACTGGCCTTCTCATTCATCTGTGTCCCTCACATAGGCCCTCCACACACACACAGCGCTACACTCCATCCTGCCTGTAATCCATCTCGCTCACACACACTTTCAGACACGCACGCACATTCGGCGCACACGCACAAACCCCATCATTAACCACCGTTGATTGCTGCCCTGATAAATGTGTGTGTGTGTGTGTTTCTAAGGGCTCACAAAGGGGGGTCTGTTTGTCGCCCCCCCCCTCTCTCCCTCTCCATCACCAGCTCTCCGGCCACTCCACCTGTACGGCCTGGCCGGTTGCCATGGCAGCAGGCGCTGCTGCCGGCGCTGCTGGGATGGAGATGTAATTAAAGAAGGGGGATTGGTGGGGGAACAGACTGGGCTGAGTGAAAATTGCGAAGAGGAGGGAAAAAGACCAAAGAGAGCCTGTGAGGGGGGAAGGGGGGTGAAGGGGGGCAGGGCAGGAGCTGGGAGAGTCTGGCAGGATATGCTGCTCCCAGGTGAAGCTGTCTCAGAAGTCTCTGATGCTGAGCGACGTGGCCAGAGAGGCACGGGGAGATCCAGATGGGGGACAGAGAGATGTTCCTTTAATCTGACTGGGATTTTACAAACATAGAAGCATTGAAATCCGCCCTAATTAAGAGGGAGGGGTCTGAGAGTGTGGGTTTAGCGCTTAGCGACAGATCATGCAGTCTCCCTTCCCTGATAGGCTCCCACGACTAGGATAGAGTCAGTCTAGCACACTTCAGTGTAGAACTGGGTAATGTAGTCCACTTCCCTACAGAGACAACCAGAAACCTTGACTGGACTTTTACCGTTCCTTGACTCGGACCATCAACATACTGTTGGAACTCTGCACTTCTGATATTTGATCTTCAGCAGTGCTTTTTATCTGCAGTATTTGGAGGTTACTTATGATAAAGGCATCTGCTAAATGAATACAATGTTAAATGTAAATGTACTGGATTGGCTTTCTTTCCACGTGGCCAATTAATAACAATGCCAGAGGCTCTTAATCTGGTTGCAGAACTGTATTCAGTCAAATGGCTGGCTAAGCTCAAGGAAAAGAAAAAACAAACTTGATCTTAAGCCCTCTTTACCTGAGATAAAGCTGACAGGTTGTTTCATCGGCCAATTAAATGTGATTATCAAAGAAGCCACCAGGAGAGATTGTGGAGAGGCCCTTTACAGGGGGCAAACATAGCTAATTATTACATCACCATTATCATAATGAAGATTGACCATATCTCGGGAATCACTCAAGAGAAATAATTGCAGCTTCCCCTGATAGGTCTAGGAACTTTAAAGGCCATTTCTCTCTCTGGTAGTTTTTATAAGCATAATCAGATCAGTTCTCCAGCTGCAATGTGGTCTCTTGATTGTAAAAGCGTATTCCAAACATGAAATCTACTCCAAGACATTCATATTCCATCTGTACGTAGTCAGAAAAGGTCCCTGGAACCCTCCACCTTGCTCTGATCTGGGTCTGATCTCACACATCAAACCCCTCACAGATAAAGCTGGATTTGGATGCAGTTGTACCTGATTTTGGACAGGTGTTTGAACTCCAAGCCCACGCAGGTGATGTGTCCGTCCGTCATCTGCAGCCGGAGCATCCTGGAGGCGCCCTGGGACTCCTCATGGTCCTTGGGAGCCGAGACGTTCCTTATCTTCTGCACCTGGAGAACGCAGGGACCGTCCAGCTGGGCATGCGGGCAGGGCGAGGGAGAGAGAGGGCAAAGTCCAATGTCTCTTTGTGAGGACAGACCAATACAACCAAGAAGAACCCAGAACAGAGGGAAAATTGGTGTTCCTGATGTGAACCTGTAAAAGGTCAACTTTTTTTATTCACTAAGCGTTTAAACGAAGTTACTGAACTACCGTTATGTCTTCTACTGCATCAGACTGCTTGTGTCATGTGGACGTTAGCATATTGGCTGTATTTCTGAAACTGTTTTCCTCGACGGACAGCCATTAAAATCTGGAATGGAACGCTAAGCTGCCAAGGAAGGATCAGTCTAATGGCTGGGAATTGGACAGAAAGTTGTTTCTTTACGTCCCTGCATTGTTTAGCAGAGTTACACTTTCTTTCCACGATTCTGGTGGCTCTGTTCATGCTACAGATGCAGCGCAGAGAAGGAATTGTGTCTGACAGCAGTACGATATCATATTCTCCGCCTGAGGGATTATCATTAAACTCACATAAAAAATTAAATCATTATCTCCTCCCATAATCTGTGACATTTCCCGACATTTCCCAGTAATTGCAAAACAGGCCGAGTCAACAGACGTTCTTTCAAAAGCAGCGTGCTAGTGGCATCTAGTGGTCTACGTGGGAACTGTCTGTCGAATTGACTGGGGCATAAACAAAATTCAGACCTTCGCTGTATCATAGTTATTGTCAATCACTGATGAGGACTTTGTGAAATCCTAATGTGGACTAATGTACCACGACCACACCTGTGCTGACACATGCATAGCCTCACCTTGTCCACTCGTCCACTGTTGATCTCTGAAGGCAAGTACTTCTTTCCGATTGGCCTCAAATCACTCTGCCAAAATATAACATTTCAATATTTAGCAGGCACTTTTATCTAAAGTGGAGTGTAAACATGCATGTTGGTTGAGTGCAGCAGATGATCAAGGACCAGAAGTCAGTTCTAACACTGTTCCTGTGGCTGATGACGTCTGTGTTACCCTTCACGGTCCAACATCATATCTCAAATACAACATCATAAAAAGGTCATTTTGTAGGTAGCACATGAAGTAATATACAGGTAAGTGCTGAATATGGTTTATTTACAGACCAATATAATGAGTCATTCACTCAAACACACATACCACCCACTTGTCATTGTATTTGGTTTGGAGTTACTGATATAGTTAGGTAACCCATGTTTTAATACCAGATTTTTTTCCACATTCTTTAAATTCATTATTTGAAAGTCACGAGCACGGTTTCTTTGGTTAAGATATTGTCACTTTGTGAAACAATATACACATATGCTGCTGATACATAAATAAATAAAAAAGTATGTTAAGACGTAGCACATGTAATGTGTGCACGTCATGTTTCTATGTGTTACAAGTAGCAAGTGGAGGTGGAAATGTCTCTCACTCATTAATAGTCGTCTGCGTGAAGTAGGTTTAAATTGTACCGATAAGAACTTGGTATCTAGATATGTGACTTACATTAAGTGCAATACGGATGATGTCATGTGCCGAAGCTTTCTCAACAGTGCCTTTTAATTCTTCTATCCCCTCATCACTGAGGTACCTATTGAAGGAGAAAGGCAAAGAAAATGCAAATATTAAGATGCATAATGTACTAGCTAGTCTACTATTTGAATACTGGTTAGCAACATGCCTATTTATTGAGCGTTAGCAGGTGAGGTTTGCCGATGGGGTCAGCAAAAAAGTAAATGGCATCAAGTCAAAGGAATTTATCTAACTTACAATTAACCGGCTATACACACATGCACTATTGCTTTACATTGTGTTTTACAACTACATCGCTTGCAGAACTTGATGGCTAGGAAGCTAAACAAGAATAGCTAGTTAGCCTGGCTAGCTGAAAGTAGGCTAAGCTAGCTAGCTAACATATTGTTAGGCTACCCACCAGCCCTCTTTAGTCAAAGATGAGTTTAACTCAGCCATGTTCCTCTCAGTTAAATATCGAATTGAATTGTGATCATCGATCAATCTAATCTAGGGGGTTCTCATTTTTAATACACTGTATTATCTCATAGTATGCCAACCAGTGGGATTACCCAGCCTGACCGACTGTGAATGCAGTAACGTCACTACTAGGAGAGTGACAGGTCAGAGTTGAATGAGTTTATGAAGCGCCATAGAACACAGCTCCACCTAGTGGCGTCCGCGCCAAAACGATAACTGCATCTGCAGTTTAGTAAATACACAGTACATGCTCACTAAACTTTAATAGATTATATTTAAATACAAACGTATGCATATATGTTAGTCACATACTTAATTGAGTAAATGTAACCAATTGTATTTTCCCCTTAGAACCGGAAGATGATTTTGGACTACAAGATGACAACAGACAGACAGCTCTACCGGAAGTTTCTACGTGTTCAGATGTAACAGGAAGGGTTTTGGGCATTTTCGATCAGTCAGAGCTTTCAAAATAGGTGGTTCAGCAGGTATGTGCTTCCTTTATTAATTGTTTTAAATCGTAACTTGCCCTAACGGTCAATATGTGTATGCAGATATCCCTTCCTGACATAATGGCTAGGATTAATTGATTACTGTGGTATCTCAAGTAAGAACTCCACCTTACTATGCTAGCTAGCTCTTGGTAGCTGGTTGTTTACAATTTGTCAAGGCTTGGAACAAATGATTAATAAAAACATGATCATGTTGTGACATGTATAAGAGACTTATATGTATCAACCAAGCTAGCTAGCTAGTTGGCATTTAATTAACAAACGTGCTAAGTTTTCAATAGAGTGCGTCACCACAGTGTGGTACAATCACCATACTCGCTTAGAAAGCCTAGCATTCACCATATATAGTTAGCTTGCTAGTGTTTTGGCCATTACTAACGGTAGCAAACCTACAACTCTTGTCTTCTGCAGCGCTATGTTGCCGACTACCTCGCCGCCTAGCCACGGCAACGGTAGCTTGAGCGCCCGCGATGCAGCCAGACACACGGCGGGCGCTAAGCGGTACAAGTACCTGCGGAGGCTGCTGCGTTTTAAACAGATGGACTTTGAGTTCGCCGTATGGCAGATGCTGTACCTATTTACTTCTCCTCAGCGGGTTTACCGTAACTTTCACTACAGGAAACAAACCAAGGACCAGTGGGCCAGAGACGATCCCGCCTTCCTGGTTCTTCTCAGCATTTGGCTTTGTGGTCAGTAGCTTTAGGAACTCTGAAATTCAGTGTGGATGTGATGCATAGTTATGACTGTACACTATGAGTCTGTAGATTCAGAATCAGAAAGGGATTTATTCGCCATGAAAGTTTGAACAGACAAGGAATTTGTTTTGGCAGGAAGGTGCATACAATAAACATATAGGAATCTTAAATTTAAATATTCATAGCCTTGAGGAGCAAAAGTCAGAACAACAGTTACCAGACGTGAACTTTGAACTATGTCCCTCTTACTGAAGAGTGAGGTGTTGTGTAGGTGGGCCCATAATATCCCTTCACTGTACTAAGGATTCCCACGCAGTTTGATGACATATCTGTCTCCTCCTGTGTACCCTCTCCTCTGCAGTGTCCACGGTGGGCTTCGGCCTGGTTCTAGACATGGGCTTTGTGGAGACCCTGAAGCTCCTTCTGTGGGTGGTCTTCATCGACTGCATCGGGGTGGGCCTGCTCATTTCCACACTCATGTGGTGAGGAAATGCGTCGTACTGTTTTTCCCTTTGTCAGTCTAACGTATGCCTGTTTCATTCCAAACTCTATGACTCAGTGTTTATAAACAGCTGGGCTCTGTTTTGGCTCCTCTGTCGTGTGAAATTGTTTGGTTCTTAAGCCATCCTCACACGGTTAATGATTGTTAACATCTGGTCCAGTGGAAGGAGCATATCCCTTATTGACATCTCTCCTCACCTGGTGTGTCCTGAGCTTCCTAGTTTATGTTGTGTAATAGACAGCCCACACCGACACCATGCCACACGTTTCCACACTGGTTGGATTTCGTTTTTTTCCGACTCGTAGCTGAGATGTGGCTACTTTGTGCACTGGGCCTGGTCAATACACACCGCTCCTTGACCCTGACCCCCAAAACTCTGTTAGTACTATGCATTTCTGATCTACGATCTTCTGCTGTACATTCTAAATGCACTATTTGTATGTCGCATTGGATGAAAGTGCGTGCTAAATGAATGACTGTCTTTCTAGGGTAATTACTAATAAGTACCTGCTGAAGCACCCTGGGAAGGACTCTGATGTGGAGTGGGGATATGCATTCGACGTGCACCTCAATGCCTTCTACCCCCTGCTCGTCATCCTACACTTCCTGCAGCTCTTCTTTATCAACCGTAAGCATCACGTGAAGAAACACGAGTCAAAATGCCCAACAAAATATCTATTAATAGCGTAGGCCTGTGCAGGTAATACCGGGAATATGACACTGTATCACCAGGGCTCGTAGATTAGAAGTCCTCACAAAGTACTCATCAACGATGCAAACATTTTTTTCAACCTTTTAATGTTTTTTTTTTGAGGGGGGGGGATATTTTTCAAACCTTTCCAAACTATTTTCAAAGCTGTTTCAATTCTTATTTAAACATTCAAATGCTCCACTGCTGAGTTATACCTGTTCCGTATAGCAGGAAACATTAGACTTTGGGATAAACAACCGTTCATTCACTCTTTTAAGACTGATCCCTCTCTCTGCTGTGTGTTCCAGATATCGTGGTGATAAACTCAGAATGGTTCCTGGGATACTTTGTAGGGAACAGTATGTGGCTGTTGGCCATTAGTTACTACATCTACATTACCTTCCTGGGTTATAACGGTAAGCTATTACATCTACTGGAATCACTACTGAAATTACTACTGAAAGTGTGTGGATAGTTAAATTTTTATTGAAGATGATTTTTAAACATAATTGAACCGTTTCAGACCTCCATAATGTCTTAAACTGATATTCGATGTTAGACACGTTAGCCACTAGAGGGCGCACTGTCCTGGTTTCTACCTTGGTGACCAATACAGGTTTTACCCAGTAGTACATTCTGATCATCTTAACACAGAGACACTCTAGGTTGGAGATTTACCCTCCTCTAACCAGAACCATTAGCGATGCTGTTTACTGTAAGCATTAGAGGAGAACAGTAAACGTGGTTGCATCTCTCCCATACAGCGTTGCCCTTCCTGAAGAACACAGTGGTGCTGCTCTACCCCTTTGCTCTGCTGGTCCTGGGCTACGTCCTGTCTCTGTCTCTGGGCTGGAACCTCACCCGGGGCCTGTGCTGGTTCTACAAGTACCGCGTCCAGTAGGCCACCCCCCCAGCCCACTGTCCCAGATGGGTCGCTGGGGGCTGCAGTGGGAGGTGGGACTCACAAGGACTGAATGTTTTCATTCTGGAGGCGAATGCGGGGGTGGATATATGTTTTGTAAACTTTGTAAATAGTACGCCGGATTTAAGATGCTCAAATGATGCATTGTTTCTAAAGAGGATATCTTGGTTCCGTTTCTGTTGAATCTTGTTTTTTTCCTTTTTTTTTTTTTTGATTTAAGAAAAGAAATACTAAATTCTGTTTGTTGAAAATGTGAGAGAAGTGTTATAGTTTGGTGAGCCTTTTGCTGGGACATTTGGAGTGTACATTCCTTAGCACTTTCAATAAAACACGTTTTATCTTAATACGATCTCCTTTGTATTTAGGTTTTTAGTCAGTAAGTCCATATTCAATTTTTTATACTAAAGTTTAAGTACACGATTACATCGTTACAAAGTTTGGTTGGTTATCATAGTTTGGGTTTTAAAAACCACATACTGCTTAAAATAGTTTGAATATACCTTGATAAATCCAGTTCCTGCAGGAGCAGAACCTCCACTCTCCAGCTAACAACGATGTGAACCCACATTCAAACGCAAGGACGCAACAGATGAACATCAAACAAACCCTGCTACATCAGGGAGTCCATAAACATCTTCTTGAACTTCTCCAGATCCACCTTCCTCATGACTGAGATCTTGTGCTGGCTCTTCAGGACTCCCAGTGTGTCCAGGACCATCATGCCTCTGGTGTAGGTACCCTGGAGCTCCACGGTCACCGCCACCTGCTCGCTGGCCGTCACAAACTGCTCGTCGATGGCCGCCGCCATGGCGTAGGAGTCGCAGGAGGCGAAGCCGCATCCCGCCACCATCTCCTTCTGGTAGCGCTCCGTCCGCGTGGCGTCCATGGTGTGTCTGAAGATCCTCCTCATGAAGCGGGCCTTGTCAGAGTCCTGGGCCAGCCAGGGCTCACAGAAGGACTGGCAGGGGGGAGAGGGGGGAGAGCTATCTGTTCTCCATTGACATTTGATTTATCAAGTAACCAGACAATGTGCAACAGTAATTTAATCTACACACACCAACAATACATCGTGATGATGTGTACAAATGACTGATAGGTCATAATGGTGTTTAGGATGTGTGGACGTTTCTAAGGAATTACCCATGGTAGCATGTTCTCGCAGGCGAATTCCCATGTAGCGATGTGTGTTGGGCAGGTGAATCTGTTCAGCACTATGTAAGCTGCCTCAGGGTCGGCCACAAAGTTGAACTCTGCACACACTGTGGTGTTTCCCCTCGCTGCAAACACAAGTCAGCCCAGTCACGAGCAGGCTGCACGCTGACCCATCAGGAGTGTCTACAGCAGTATTACAAAACTTCACTTTGACTTGCAGAAAGAGAATTTAAGTCATATGGCCTAACTACACATACAGTATATGCACTGCATATGTCGGCCTTCACATATATACATTACAGATGGGGTTTATAAGAGTATGTTGAGATGTGAAAATACAAGGTTATAATCATAAAAGCACTGTATGCTGATATTTGAAAATGTGGCGTATATAAACAGGATATGACCTCACAGTTAGTGTTGCCTCCCATGATGTAAAGGCCCCTTAGCTTTTGAGGAAGGCTGGGGTCCAGCTTCACAGCCAAGGCCAGGTTGGTCAGGGGTGCTGTAGCAACCAGAGACACCTGAACAGGAACATTCAGTACTGTGCAAAAGTCTTAGGTCCCCACCCAAAAAATGTGAAAGCAAAAATGTGGTTGCGGCCATAAAATATAGGCTAATTTTCTCAATAATAAGTGGGTGGAACATGTCGCCCCTGGGCAATATGCACAGACATGGTGCCTACCTCTCCGGGATGTTGGTTCACTATGCGGATCATGGCTTCTACAGCTCCTTCTTTCTGGAGCATCTCCAGTCCAGGTGCGTTTGGGTCCGGGGCGTCGCCTAGTCCGTCCGCCCCGTGGAACCCCGCTGCATCCACGGGACAACCCAACAGAGGCTCTGCCGCTCCTCTGAACACTGGAATCTTCCACAGTTTTTTACGCAGTTAAATATATAAATAGGCCCATTTCTCTACCGACTGTGTCTGGACAACCCACAAACCTTTTGTGCCCATGGGGAATGTATAGCTCAGTTTTAGATTATTTGGCTGCATATTTAAAGGTCACTGGTTCAAATCTCGCTCTTCCGATAAAAGCGTCTGCAAAATGAACACATATTATTATTGTATGACCAACAGTTTAAAACCTACATCAAGTCGTCCGCAAACCTTGAGGACACGCAGCGTATTCTTGCAAGCATTCTCCAACGAGGTGTTGCCGTGGACACAAGTGATACCCAATATATCTACATTTGGTGCCACAAGTGCCATCATAATTGCCTGCGCGTCGTCTACGCCAGTGTCCACGTCGGTAAGCAGTTTTTTCATTCTTGCCCCTAAAACGGTTGGGGATGAATACCACACAGATATACAGCGTAAAAGCATTTCATTATGTCGTTATACACATCACTTAATCTAACCAAAAACAATTGGTTAGAATTGACAAATAGTTATGGCCAACGATAGCCGTGGGCTGAACGAGTTATTTACCTTATGGATAGCAAAAAAAGAGTCCGCTTCCAATTTGTTTAATCGAACTTTTCAGTTTGCTCCAACAATGTAGGATAATAAAGTTATAAAAGGACGACGAATTAAACTACTTTTTACAAATCGCAAACACAGTGATACCCCAGCGGGTACGTTGAGATCAATTTGAGGTCCAATATTAGTCAAGACTTGATCAAGATTCTGTATAAAGGCTGCAAGTCTGCCTGTTGCGTAATATGGTAAAATGGGTCCATACTTCTTATTTTTCACATGAGTTGTGGATCCAGTTACGTCTCAGAAGGTTAATGCAGTAAACACACTCGTGATCTGCAGGCTACAGTGGATAGGCTATATAACAACACCGTTTTTAGTTTGAACTCTCTTACGTAGTTGTCTACATGTATTAATAGCAGCTGCTTACTGCAAATATTTCCTCCAGTTCCTTCCTCTGAAAATTAATCACAGGTCCCTAGAAACTTCACGAGTGGTTCTGTATTTGCCAATTTGTCTGACTATAGCTTGATCCAAAATCTATGCTACAATGTATCTACTGGCACCTAGAGCATTCCTTCATGTAATAGAACAAATTGAAATGCAATAAGACTACCACGTGATGGGACACAAACAATTCACAAATCTTTTTCTTTTATTAGCATCAGATATTGATAAGAGCACAATTGATCGCAATATTCAGGACTACAGATATCCTATTTTTGTGCATGGTAAAATAAATGCGCTCATTACAATAGAAATAAATATGTATCCAATCCGAACATGGAATGGCAACTATAGTAGAGAAAGCACATAGATGCAAAATAAAGTTGTATCTATAATGTTCAGTAAAATGCAGACAGACACAACAATGTACAGAACAACACAGTGATTTCACTGTTGGCCAACTTTGCAAATAACTTGAGAGTGGATCACAGTTGCCTGTTAAAAGTACCTCTATATGTGCAGCTTTTATCTGCACACAAAGGAGTATTCTGAGAGAATAGGATTCTGTAAGTGAAGTTTTTAACAGTTGTTTGCATTGAAATCCCCAGACTGTGCAGCAGAAACATGAACAACAGTGATCTCTTGTGGTCAGAAGATACATTGCATTGTGGGTAATGGTTCCTTACAAATCTCATCTCATTCCTTTCTCCTCTTTTGGAATGGCACAACCAATTTCAGTTCTGGAAAAAGTTCAAAAACAGCCTTGCAACAAATGCATACATTTATTGAAGAACATTTTTTAAATACTAATAGGCGACACATGACGTTAAGATGGAGACACATGAATCCCTGTGTTGTTTTTCTTCAGTGCCGATGGCAATTCAGTCTGTTTTTTCTAAATGAGAGAAGACAGTGAGATGCATGGTTGAAAAGCTGCATGAGGTGCCTGGGAAAGAGGGAAGGCAGGGAGGGGAAGAGGCTTACAACTGCTTTCCATGAGCAGAGAATACTAATAGGCACCCAAACGAAAAAGCAACATTTTCGGGTTTGAGAACTGCTTCCTAGACAGACCTGCAAATACAGGTTGTGCTCGCGTCATATCTATGGTACAGATTCCTGCTACCTGGCTTTCAATCACCTGCAACAGAAAGTGCGTCCAGTCCCGTGTTCCCGATAAGGAAGATCATTTTTCGTTTCGCGGTTTCCAAGAACGTCGAGTTTGTGAAGGAATGGGTTGAAGACGGAAGGCACAAAAAGAGACAACAAAAATAAAAGGCCCAAAGTAAAAATGTATTGACAAACAGCAGCTCTTAGGTCACAGTCCACAAGACAAACAGGATTGTCCCCATAAACGGGACATAAAACCCAAACTATCAAACCATTTAAAATGCATATAGACACAAAGCTGATCATGACCAGGGTGCAGGTGGGATACGATGGCTAAAACGGGTACATCCACTGCGACGGCTTTAACAGAGACTGCCTGGGTCCCGGTTGGAGTGGATTCGTTACATCTGAATGCATGGCGCTTTAAAAAAAAAAAAATCATAATACTTGAAAACCGCTTCATTACAGCCTCCTCAAGACAGTAGCTCAGTGCACGTTAAGATCAGTGATCCAGTGTTACCGTAAGTGACCTAAAAGCAGTGTCTACGCTGGACAGTGCGTCTAGATCTATCTACAAGTAGTCGGCGGTCTGAGCTGTGTGCATCTTCAGGCCAGAAGTTGAATGTCACCTTTCCATGTCATGGTAACATCATCTACATGGTATCTTACAGGTCTTCAAAACTGACAGCTAAAGGAGATTCAGAACACGGGATTACCGAACGTGAGACTTAACCGACAACTGAACAAATACCATGTCTACGCCGTTCTAATCCACGGATGCACAGGCTAGATATACACATCTGGGGCTTATTCAAGAGGAAGCAACGCGATCAGGACAGACAGAACCACGCTGGCTCTACGCTGCGCAGCTCTGGACAGCCTCTTCCTGAGTACGGCGCTGGTGGGGGGGGTTTCTACAGGTATCTGCCACACGGTAGCTACAGGACGCACGGTAGCTACAGGACGCACGGCTCCTCATCAGGAGTCCACTTTCCCAAACGTCCCGTCCGGAGGCCTGTAATGTTTGGGGAAGGCCTTGAGCTGCAGGGAGTTAAACGCGTACTTGCGACATCCGACATTCTTCATTGTGTTCTCCCTTCTGCAGCCCTCACTGGGAAATGAGAGAGGGAGGGGGGGGAGGGAGTGCAGAGGAGAGAGAGGAGGGAGTGGGGGGGGGGGGGAGGGAGTGCAGAGGAGAGAGAGGAGGGAGTGGGGGGGGGGGGAGCACAGAAAGGATGACAGCAAGTGAAGAAAAACGAAGAAAAAAAATTGGATCTGTTAAAATACGAGACTAAATAAAAACCCGATGGCAGTGAGAGTAACACACACTACGTGAGGACTGGGATGGGGGGGGGGGGTTGTGGGGTGGGGGGGGTTGTGGGGTGGGGGGGGGGGGGTGTTGGAGAGACACTGAGGCCTGTGAAACACTAACGAGCTGCTGGCCTGTAAACATGGAGGAAGGAGCTACAAACACGTCCCATCTAAAAGCGCTGAGCTTTTGCTTCTCGATGATCATTGTTGGTGCGACACGTGGCTACGACATAGCAGGGCTCAGGCCGCATGGCGCATGGTGCATGGCGGGGGACTTATTGCGCTTCCAGGGGTGAAGCATTGATGAAAAAGAGCCAAGACAGAGAGAAGGAGAGAGACAGGTGAGAGAGAGAGAGGGATATATGAGAGACAGAGAGGTTGAGCATAGTGTGGTCACGACAGGACTCTTCATACTGACTGTCTAACACAGACACCTGAAAACAAACACCCCCCTCAGCTCCTATAAAGTGACAACAGCAGGGAGATTATGCAAGAACCATAATCACAATATATACTCTGCATTAGAATAAATATTTTTTTAGCAAACATAATGTATATGGATTGACACATAAGCATTTTAAAATACTATTTACAGCAATACAAATATATTTTCTATCGATTTGATAGTGCTCTCTTGGGGATTTTCCCTTTCCCAAAAACGAAAGAAAAAGCTTTTTGGTTAGAAAGAAAAAGCAAGAAGCTAGGAGCTGATTATTAAATAGGAATAAAAGCATCTGCCTTAACAACCTGGCTACGTGGACTACAATAAATATATTTGGAGCCAGAAAGAAATGTTCATTTGGATCCTTTTCTTATAGTTCTGTTACTGGACAGTTTTCTAACCCTCTGAAAACAGGGCTGCTAGTTTAACAGTTCCCTGTCTAAACAGCAGGGGGAGCTTCAGGGTCTTTGTCACTGCTTACTGACAGAAGGAGGAAGTCCCTCATTGCTTTAATCATGTTATTATCATGGCTCCTTTGATTTCATCCCTGCCCCAACATCTTGTCATGGGAAGATAGAGGTAGTTCTAAATCAGCGTAATTGATTGATAGTTATGGAATAATTCTATACATCACTCTAAATATACACAACATATTCCAAAAAACTTTACGTGGAATACCGAGCAAAGAATAATGCATATGCTTCCTCAAAGACTGTGAAACAGCATCTGTTCCATTGTCTTGAAAAGGTCAAAGGTCTTCATAACTGGTCAAATGCATATGGAAACTGCTGCCATTGTTTTGTGGGTAATGTTCCAGAACAGTCTCGAGGTCAGGTATAGTGTTGGGGGGGGGGGGGGGGCAGGGAAAGGGGGGGGGGGGGTGTAGGAAGAGCATGATTACCTCCCCAAAGGAGGTTATTTTTGGGTGGTCTATTTCTTTAGTGGGTCATCTTAGATTGGGCTGAATATGTCTGTCTTGGAAGGAAACAGCAGCAAAGTCTTCTTCTTGTCACAGCAGCATTCACGCAAGGAAGAGTTCATCACATACCGAGTATAGCTCAGTGGTTAAGAGCATTTGACTGAAACGGCACGTTTGAATCTTCCCATGTATGTAGCTCTGGATCAAAGCGCCTGATAAAGGAATCCATCCCAGGGGACAGGTTGTAGTTCCATTGAACCCAAACAGGAAGATCAGGATTAAGTTCTAGAGTCAGCACTAACCTCTGTTGTGCTGCATCATAAGTCATCTCTAAACCCTAACCCTGCTTCTACACCAACCTGGGAATAACACCAGGAAGCTGGTCTCTCCCAGTCCTGCCTGAAGCCTTTGGCACAAGATCTTACATTCTTCTGATCGCTCTCCTACTCCATCCATCTTTCAGAACGGCGGGAAATAAAGAAATAGTAAATATAGAAAAATACACATAAATACTGCTGGTTGGATACTGCGCCCAGCAGGTTACATAACTATAGGGGTGGGTAGAGCTCGGTGGCATTTGACTGCAGGTCGCAGGTTCAAATCCCCGTGGACTGTACGTCACTTTGGATAAAAGCGCCTGATAATAATAATAATCATGTATTCATGTATTACATTAGGCCTACGTATTCAAACAAGCTTGCCTGAAACACTGTGGTGTACATTCCAACAATTCAACCATAAGACTTGCTTCCTGTGAAATAATAAATCGTGTCTATTGGCGAGACTTACTGCATTGGGAACAACAAGCTAGAAAGTGCGAGCAGACAGTGTCCATCTGTAAGAGCAGGAAGAACTGGAACTGACTGTACAGGCCGCTACAACCTAACTGGCATCTAGAACCCGTTCACAACCTTCTTCTGGCCTATGCACTTTAGGATGCTAATATAACATGGAAGACATCAACAATCAAGCTAGCTAAAAATGTGCATGACTGGAAAAAACTCTTGTGCAAAACAAAACCCTAAATTCAGAGTAAGAAAAAGGGCTATAGTCATGTGTAACCTGGAATAGCAAAAGTTGCATATTCATCATAACCCTATAACAATACTGTTAAATCCAGAATTACGACAATAACCTCTCATCTCGACAATAGCTATTATACAGTGGCTTTGTTTCAAACTCTGTCGTTCAAAATGGTTCTTCCAGTGAGGAATAAGGCAGAACTATGACCCCAACAGTCACACACTGAACCGACAACCTTTAGACCGGCCCCCTGCTTTGACTTGATTGGTCGAAAGACAGTGGACAGGTAGGGCAGGACGCTGAAGAGAAGCATCCATTGGTCGGAGGGGCAGTCATTTTAGCTGAGAGACGCAGTGTAAAGCCTCGTAAAACTCTACACTCACTAACATCCAGTATATACATCCTGCCTTCCTGACAAACTAACTGACTATTATCCCTCTATCTGACTGATCGTTTGCCTTCCTGTCTGCCTGCCTGCCTGCATTCTTATCTGCCAGTCTGCCTGCCAGACAGTTACACTGGAAGGTCAGGGGGGCTCAGGGGGGTCAGGGTAGTAGTAGACAGTAAAAATAGAGCGAGAGGAAGGTGGAGGGGGGGGGGAGGGGCTAGGAGGGCCAGGGGTCCAGTGTGTTGCCTGTGTGTGTGTGTGTTAGGTGTGTGTGTTCAGCTGCAGCGGAGCTTGGCCAGCAGGTAGGCCACGCTGAGGAAGAGCCAGACGATCAGCAGGTTGGGGCTGAGGGCCAGCAGGGGCAGGGAGTAGAGCAGGCTGGGGTCCAGCCTCAGGTCCCTCGCAGGCAGCAGCCCGCTCAGGTTCTTCTGGATCACCCCCTCCCTGGTCCCAATGCTGTGGACGGGGGGGTGGGAGGGGGCGAAGAGAGGAGGGGAGAAGACAGGGGGGACCGGGGGGGAGTGAAGAAGCGAGGCCAGGGGAGACAGATGGCATGGACGTGGGCGTGGGGACAGCGAGGGGGAAAATCCAAAGAAATGGAGGTGACGACCGCGAAGGCGGAGGAGAGAGAGAGGATGTGGGCGTGGGGGGAGGCAAGAGGAGGTTAGAGAATGATGTCGGGACCACAGACCACAGCCAGCGGAACGGACAGGTGAAATGAGACCCAGTTCAGACGAGAACAAAGACCCCCCCAGACACGAAGCGGAGGAACGTGGACAAGAACACATGAGGAAGCAGAATCAAAACGTGACATGGTTCCAGAGGAAGAGAAGGAAGAGAGAGAAAGAAAATTAAGAGAAATGTTTCGACATCTTTGTGGGATAGGAAAGGGAGACAGGCAAGAAGACACAGCTATGGGACTTTCCTGAGGGGGGGGGGGGGGTAGTCAACTGAGGGGCTTCAGCTAAATTAAATTCATGAATTTGAAACAGCTTATTTGACTTATATTTGACTATACTTCTTTGCCTCCTGAATTGACCCGAGCCCAGAGTGGAGGAGGAGGAGGAAGAGGAGGAAGGGGGAGGAAGGGGGGGAGAGGGCATTGCCAGCCATACAGCCATGCAGCACCAACAGGCCACCTTCCCAGCATGCACTCAGTCGCCAAACCTCACAGGCCATTACCGGATGTGTGACCTACGGCAACCGCTCCTAAAACCCCGCCCCACTCAGAGCCCTCCCCCCCTCACAGCTGTATCATCGCCGGGTGGGGACGGAGAATCGGGATCACCAGCCACTGCAACATCCAACCTTCTGTCTGGACACCAAGACGAGAGAGAGAGAGGGAGAGAAAGGCCCTGGCTGCCCGCCAGCCCCTGAACACTTTGTCCTAGTGTACGCCTGGGTGCCACCTCGTGCCATTTGGACGAGAACTGTTTTCGCGTCATTGCTGTGAGCCTTCAGCCATGCACAAAGAACCTGGGAGCGGTCTTCCTGCTGTCGGTAGATACTGTTCTCCTGTCAGCAGACTGTGGTACTGTTCTAGCGCGAGTGTTGCTCATTACTGAACCGTCAACGAGGTGTTCCCCCGCCAGTCCCTCAGCCTGCTAACGCAACAGGGGGTTCATCCTTCTCTTCTCGTTCAGCAAGCAGTCAGCAAACAGGGGGGAGGGGGATGGGGAGGCGGAGGGATGGAGCAGAGGGGGATGAGATGAGCTGGAGAGGGGCATTTAGGAGCTCCGTGGGTGGCTATTTACTGCTAACTGGACGGACAGACAGGGCTGAAAACACAGTGACACTGAAGGAACAGGTGCCAACTGCCAAGAGAGATACAGAGAGAGAGAGAGAGATACACAGAGAGAGAGAGAGATACACAGAGAGAGAGAGAGATACAGAGACAGAGAGAGATACAGAGAGAGAGAGAGAGAGAGAGATACACAGAGAGAGAGAGAGATACAGAGAGAGAGAGAGAGAGATACACACAGAAAGAGAGAGAGAGATACACACAGAAAGAGAGAGAGAGAGGGAGAGGTTTGTGAGAGGGAGCGAAAGAGAGAGTTAGAAGGAAACACAGAAAGAAAGAGGGAAAGGTAGACAAAGCGAGAGAGGGAGCACTAAAGTAAGAAAAGTGTGGTAACTTAGAGAGGGAGAGAGGGTTTAAAAAAAAGACTGAGGCCATTTCAAAAAGGACTGTCCAGTCATCTACTTGCCACAAAGCTAGTTGGCACATGCCCTCACAGTGGTGGTGGTGGGGGGAGGTGGCAGTGGGGGGGCGGGCGTCTGTATTCAGGCAGTAGAGAGGGGGCTTGTCGGAGGGGGGGGACGTACCTGCGCATGCAGTCCAGGGCCTGGGTGAAGACCTGGGGGGCCATGCCGTGCTCGTGCTGCAGGATCAGACACTGCTCCAGGGTCACAGACATGGCCGTGCGGTCCTTAGCGCTCTTACAGCTGGTGAAGCGCACGCCGTTCAGACGCCGGCAGATCTGGGGCGGAGGAGGGGAGAGACGGGTGGATTTCACACACACACACGCGCACACACACACACGGTCAAGGTAGAGAAGTGGGTGGAGGGAAGACTTTTAATCAAGCAAATGTATCTCAGTGTTATCTTCATCTCCATGACAAACCGCGCTGGTGATGTGTGTGTGTGTGCGTGTGTGTCCTACCTCTGCGGCCTGCCACAGGATGTCCACGTTCTTGTTCTTCCTGGCGTGGACGTTCTGCCCCAGGAACCTCAACAGCTCAGGGAGACACGTCTGAGAACGAGACCTGGGGAGGCCTGGGGGGAGGAACCAGGAGGAGGAGAGGAGAGAGGAGGTGAGAACCATGTCTCCAGGCAAACCCAGGCTGGCAGGCAGGAGAGAGGGCAGTCTTGTCACTCACAGTCCTCAGGTAGGACCTCTTTGAACTGCTCGTAGTAGGAGTTGAGTCTGGCCAAGCTCTCCAGGTTAATGACCTCCTGCAGGGACGTGTCTCCAAACCTGATGCACACACACACACATACACAGAGAAACACGAACACAGAGCAAGTGTCAGTTTCTTTTTCTTTTTTCTCCCCTCCTCCTCCCCTCCTCCCCCCCAGTCCCCTCCCCCAGGTCGTACTTCTCAGCCAGGGTCTGCTGTTCATTAATGCCGACGTTGAAGAGAACTGGCTGCACACGCAGCAACATGCCGTTCTGAATCTCCCTCGGCAACGCGTCAAACATCGTCCCCGGCAACGGAATGCGCACGTTGAAGCCGTCCCGGTTCCCCGTGATGACGGGCAGCATGTCGGGGGCGGAGCTAGACGTTGCCTGGGTGACCTTGAAGGTAACGTTCCGCAGGTCCATGATGCCCACGCTCATGTCCTCCAGCATGGCCAGCTCCTCACCTGGAGCACACACACACACACATATGTATAAACACAAACGCATATGTATAAACACACATACACACACGTATATGTATAAACACACACACATATGTATAAACACACACACACACACATGTTTAAACACACACACACATGTTTAAACACACATACACACACGTATATGTATAAACACACACATACAGGGATAGAGAGGCTGTTGTTGTTTACCGTAGGTGCTCAGGAGAGACTCAAACTGGGCCAGCAGGCCGATGGTGTACAGCTGTCTGAGGAAGCCGTCGTCACGGAGACAGTTCCTCAGCTTGATGATGAAGCCGCAGATGAGCGCGGTCAGCTGCCATGACAACATCAACACACAGGCATCACCACAACACTCAACATTCAGCTGCAGGGCAACATTGTGTGTGCGTGCTTGTGTGTGCACGCGCGTGGGAGTGTGTGTGGTGTGAGTGTGTGTGTGTGCTGACCGTCTGGCAGAAGACCACGTCGCGGCGGTACTGCAGGGTGAGGTCCAGAGCGATGGTGGGAGCGCTGTCCTGCATCAGCAGGAACACCATGGCCTTCTTGGCCTTGTCTCCCATCATGGCCACACACTCTGTCAGCGTGGTCAGCAGGGGGTACAGGGCCTCGCTCCACTCGCCTGGGAAGGACACACACACACACAACCAAGCACAAACACACACAACTTCAACTGAATCCATTTAAGCACTCTTCCGTTATTTGTACCCTCCTGTAACCAGTACCAGTCTCCTGGTGAACAACATACTCTTCATCCATCATGAGTTAAACATCTTCCTGTCTGTCTGTGACAACACAAGACTGTAAGACAAGACAGTGTGGTACAGAGACCCACAGACCTACAACACAGACCTACACACAGACCTACATGAAGCAGAAGCAGGGGCTGTTCTAGAGAGAGGGGGCTGGGGGTAGGGGGGCTGGGGACCAGGGGCTGTTCTACAGAGAAGGGGCTTGGGGGATAGGGGGCTGGAAGACCTGGGAGCCAGGGGCTGTCTTAGGGGAGACGGGGCAGGGGGACTGGGGCAGGGGGACTGGGGCAGGGGGGAGGACAGAGCTCTTACCTGGGAAGGCCTCCTCGCCACTGGGATTGCCATCTGGAGGGGCGGAGGTGCAACATGCAAGTTAGGGGCGGCCACCAGCAACATGGCAGCACGCACGAACAGGACAGTACAGTAGCAGTGAGGCCTGGGCTAGCTAGCTAGCTAGCTAGGCTAGCAGGACAGTACAGTAGCCGTGAGGCCTGGGCTAGCTAGCTAGTTAAGCTGGGCTCGCAGAACAGTACAGTATAAACAGTGATGCCTGGGATAGCCAGCTAGCTAGGCACAGAGACAGCCTCCACCCAAAGCAGCACAAACAACACAACCACATGATTCAGAGGACAGACGGTCACACTTCTCCATATTGGACAGTTGAGACTTATTCACTTGCAAAGCTACACTTTCCTGGCAAACTAAACCGGGGTAGACTTAATAATAAACATGGAGGTATTGGATGGCATTCATAATATATACAGTGTAAATGTTGTACCTTTAAAGAGTAGATATGACTAAGGATTCCCCATGCAAGGCTGAAACAACATCTGAACATGCGTATGATGATATGTATGCATGTTAGCAGAAATGCATTACTGGACCTATATCTTTACTGAACCAATATAGAGAGGATCAGAGAACTGCACCCAGGGTTACACGAGTGGAGGGATGAAAAGAGAGAGACAGAGGAGAGAGAGGGACGGAGAGAGAAAGGTAGGGGGTATTAAGGAGGAGAGGTGACCTACAGGGTTCTCTGTGGGGGCTGGGGCGGCATGCAGAGACCAGAGCAGGCATGGAGGATGATGAAGAAGGGATGGTGGCGGTGGGGGAGGAGGAGGGCGATGACGAAGATGACGTTGGCGATGACGGCATGCAGTCGGGGTTGATCCAGAAGGCCCGGTTACCTTTCTTAGAGGCGCCGCCCTGTTGGTCGGGCTGGGTACTGTCCTCACTGCTGTCGCAGGGAAGCCTGTCCTTCTGCAGGAGCTTGTCCACACGCTGGATTATACACTCCAGACTCTTCTCAACGTTCACCCATACCTTCTCCTGGGGGGGGGGGGGGGGGGGGGGGGGAGGGGACAGAGGACAAGTGAAGAGAGAAAGGAAACCAAATAACCAACCAGTAACGTGAATCGTATATATCTAGTCCACGCTGAGTCCCTGAAAGATGCAGTTGTCCGGAGAGCCTGTCCTCACCCACTCCTCCTCATGCCAGTCCACGTGCAGGGAGGAGCGGCTGTTCCGGCCGCTCCACTTGGCCAGCAGGGTGTCCTGGTCGTTGCGGAGAACTACTTGTTCCGAGTCGGCGGAGGGAGACGCTTTGGAGGCGATGTAGTCGGGCCGCGCGGCGTTCAGGGCCTGGATGGCCGAGGCCAGCAGCTTGCAGTCACACACCGTCACCAGCTGACGAGTCTGACAGGACAGGAAGAAGGGGCAGGGGTCAGGAGAGGAACAGGGCTCCGGAAAAGGAAGCAACAACTTGCATATTCTAGTATCAGACATGACCAGGTGTCTAAGCAGGGTTCTAGTACCAGACATGACCAGGGTTCTAAGCAGGGTTCTAGTACCAGACATGACCAGGGTTCTAAGCAGGGTTCTGTTCCCGGACCCCCACCTTGTCGGCCAGGATGGTGAGGGTTCTCTCCAGGCCGTTGGCGGAGCGGTCCTTGGCGGCGCGGGACAGACGCTCAGCGTAGTAGCTGACCTGCGTCTTCAGAGTGTTGATGTGGGAGATGATCTCCTTGGCCCGCACAATGTCCTGAGGGATATAGACGATGGACTGACAGCTGGACAGGGCACTGCTGCAGGGAGGGAGGGAGGGGGTCAGTGATTTGACACACTCAAGAGACACTCATCACACACTTGGAGGCAAGGACAGGCACAGCTTACCCAACAGCATTGAACACACATTACACACACACACACACAGACAAACAGACAGATACACACAGACACACAGCTAAACCGACTTTCACAAGCGACATACACACACACACACACATTAACTAACACCTTTTGTGCTCTACTGACACAGAGCGATTCTTCCTAACAGCAGTCAGAGGAGCGTGAGGCAGCTCCAGTCCTGCTGTGACAGTGTGTGAGCAGGTCAGTCTCCAAGGTCACATGCACATGCCTGGTCCTGACCCACAGGAAAACAGGGGACGGCACTGTCCCAACCCACACACACACACACACACACACACACACACACACACAGACAGACACTCACACAGACACACACAGACACACACAGACACACACAGACGCTTGCACACACACACACACACACACACACACACACACACACACACACCAGTCCCTCTCAGCCCTGCATCAGACCATCTTAACAACACTGACAGAGATGGTTCCTGCTACGTAGCACCCTTCAGCAGTCACATTTACTAGTATCCATCAGCAAGCCTTCACATGCACGCGCGCACACACGCAAGCACGCACAAAAACACATTGTCACACTCCCTGAAGGAGACCAGACTCCCAGTGACAGCATACTTCCATGCAGGGGAGAAACAAGTGACAAACCAAACAAAGCCCCCATAATAACCACAACTCACCATTCCTCCTCATTAACGCTGATTAGAAAATAAAGATGCAGTTAAAAAGCCGGGAAATAAATCATTTTAGAAGGATAGAATCATAGATGAATTCAAAATAATTGAGCTTATACTGTATCATGTACAACATCATGACAAATGATAAACTCTATGAAAAGGCCTCATGCAAACGGTAAATAAACGGTAGAGCCAAACATAAATGTAATTGATAAAATGAATTTCACGTGACAGTATGTTGTTGAATGTCATTGATCAGAAGATTGAACAGAAGATCATTGGTAAAAAGGTCCCTCCCTCGCTTCTCCTCTCTTCCCCCTCTCCTCCCCCTCTCCTACCTGTCTCCTCTCTCTCTCCTCCCTTTCTCCTCTCCCTCTCCTCCCTCTCTCCTCTCCTCCCTCCTGCACAACTTACTGCTTCTTGGTCTCCTCAAACTTCTGCAGCAGTTTCCTCAGCCCGCTGTTCTTGAAGCCCTGGCAGTGAGCGGCCGGAGCTCCCATGGTCACCACGTCATACGTGTGGTCTGCAGGACGAGGGAGGGACTGTTACAGGGGGTGGGAGTGCGTGGGGGGGTGTACGTGCGTGTGTGTATGTCGTCGGCAGAGTGGAGCTCACCAAAGCCAGACTCGTCCTGCACCCTCATCCTCTGGACGTGCAGGTTGGTGGGCATGAACTCCAGCTTCCTGTCTGCTTTCAGGTTACTGGCCTTGAACCAGGGACCTGGGGGGGGAGGAGAGATTGATAGAGACAGTGTTGTAAGGTCAGTCAATGGCTAATATGTGTCCTCATGTGTGTGTGTGTGCTCGTGTGTGTGCGCTGACCCTTGTACTCCTGTAGGTCTGTCATGGTCTCCTGGTAGATGAGGATGGTGGTCTGGTACTGAGTAACGATCTGCCGTCGCAGGTTCTCCCAGCACGGAGACAGCTCCCCCAGCTCCTCCAGCTCACACACTCTGAACACACACACACACACACACACACACACACACATACTCTCTTACTGAGGCACAAAGACGAGCAGAAAAACTACCTATATAACACACACCAGAACACCTGTGTGTTTCTGGGCCTGTGTGTGCGTGTGCCTGAGTGTGTACCTGAGTGTGTGTGTGTGTGTGTGTGTGTACCTGGCCGCGTCCTCCTCCAGCAGCAGTTTGACGTACTGCCGGGGGATGTGGAGAGAGAGCACGCTCTCTGCCATCTGCTCTAGAACCCTCAGGTGGTTCCCGTCCGTGGTAGGGAAGCGGTACATACGGGACATGGTGCCCCCAAACACTGCAACACACACACACACACATGCACACACACACACACACATGTTCAAAATGACAAATAGAAATGTAGAGCTGGATGTCACAGTGCTGTTTGAGCCTGCCTGTCTGTCTGCCTCACCTGATCTCAGCAGGGTGTCCTTGCAGAGCGACGCATACTTGGCCCTCACGCCCATGGACTCGGTCAGACTCTCATCCACGGGAAGCACCGTCTGGGAGAGGAGAGGTCACATTTAGAGACAAAAGTACACACACACACGAAGAGACAGAAAAACACGGAAGCATGTGCGCGCACACACACACACCCTGCCATTGATGGTGTCTGGTAGCCGTGCCACTGGCATCCTCTGGTCCCTCTTCTCATCCATCTGCCAGGCCACCAGACTGATGGTCCCCACACAGCTGCTCTCCGCTGACCTGCCAACATCCAGACAGGAAGAGCAGAGGAGGAGACAGGAAGTGGAGAGGAGGAGACAGGAAGTGGAGAGGAGGAGAGAAGGACCCTGTGATTCCCAGAGAGCAGTGTGATAGCTTTATATAAAGTTTGATTTGATGCCAGACGTGTAGTAAAACATGAGGTGTGTGTGTGCGTGTAATGTGTGTGTGTGTATAGTGTGTGTCCTACCTCAGTGTCAGGGCTAATCTGTGGTTCTTGTCCTGAAGCAGCTCCTTCACAGGAAACAGAGCTGAACCAAGGAGATACATCTAGAGAGAGAGAGAGAGAGAGAGAGAGAGAGAGAGAGAGAGAGAGAGAGAGAAGAGAGAGAGAAACAGACAGAGAGAGAGAGAGAGAGAGATAGACAGAGAGAGAGAGAGACAGAAAGCGAGAGAGACAGAGAGACAGAGACAGACAGACAGAAAGAGAGAGAGTGAGAGAGTTAGATGGATGGACTGTGCGTTGGGTGGATAGTGTGTTTTGGGTGGCCAGGTGGATGGAGTGTGTTGTGTGTGGTCTCACCGTGCCCTGCGAGCGGTCCTTGACATCGTACACAGACAGCTTGACCTGAGTCTGCTGGTTGATGAAGGAGTCCTGGAAGAAGGCTATGCTGCTCAGGAAGATGGGATTACTGGTGCCCTGGCAGGACCACAACACACCACGTCACTCTGGGACTCTGTGTGTCTGGATCTGTGTGTCTGTGTGTGTGGGTGTGTGTGTGTCTGTGTCTGTGGAATAAAGGAAGGAAGAGCAGGCAGCTGTGGGTGCAGCAGTGTTGTGGGGGAGCACCTCTATGATCTGTGGGTGCAGCAGTGTTGTGTGGGAGCACCTCTATGATCTGTGGGTGCAGCAGTGTTGTGTGGGAGCACCTCTATGATCTCTGTCTGGGCGTGTTTGGTCCAGAAGGCCTGTGGAGGGGTGGTGCAGCTCACGGCCACGAAGCTGTTGGGTTTACGGTCCAGCGCTGGGGTCACCAGCTCCGTACAGGCTAGGGACACACACACACCAACAAACACAATGAAGAAGTGCACACACACACACACAAATAGTAGTGTAGGGATCTCCAGGTTTACTGTTCTGCATCAGATACTCACACACACTGAATTCCAGTACTGGCTCATCAGGGTCCTGGCTGTTCCCTGTAGGAACACACACACACATACACACACACGTGCACGTTAAAAACCAGCCTTCAGATCCAGGCAGTTCAGCCGGTGAGCTGCACAGCGGCGTTGGTGGGCGTGTTGCCGTGGCAACGCGGAGGGGGGAGGGGGGCGGTCTGACCTGCGAGTGCCAGCCCCATCATCTCGGAGGAGAGGTCGAAGGTGTTGGCCCGGTACACCGACCACGGCCGCTGCAGCTTGGGACCAGCCCTCCCCGCCATCATGGCCCGGGGTGTGTGTGTGTGTGTGTACACAGCCCCCTCTCAGCCCTCCTTCCTAGACTGGGAGAGAGACAGAGAGGGACAGGTAAGAAGAACAGAGAAACATAGCTTGACCATCATGACTGCAGGCCTGCTATTCACATGGAACAGATGGAATCATCAAGATGGAATCCCTCCCACCCTCCCTCCATCAGGTCCAGGTCCAGTAGAGCAGCAGTAGGGGTGGCCTCCTGCCCACAGGGGGCCTGTGGTCCACATTCAGCAGAGAGAGGAACACACAGAAGAAGAGAGGGAACGAGAGACAGAAAGAAAGAGAGAGACAGACTCAGAGGGAAAGGCATGCAAAGAGTGGTAGAGATAGAAAGAGAGAAGAGATGAGCAAAGACAGGGGATGACGTAGAAAATAAATGAGAGAGGGGGAGCAGAGAGAGAACAAGGGAAGGATGGATGGCGAGAAAGAGAGAAGTAAGGAGGGAGGGATGGATAGAAAAAGAAGAGAAGGATAGAGGAAAGGAAAGAGAGTTAGGGAGGGAGAGATGGATGGAAAGGGAGGGACGGAGAGAAGCAGTGAGTGGGGAGAGAGAGAGGGAGGGAGAGAGAGAGAGAGAGGGGGAGGGAGGAGAGGGCAGCACGTGTCTTTGAACATGCAGCACTCCTCCTCTCCATCCCCTCAGCCAGCCTCCTCATCTGCTCCCAGTCACAGCTGACAAACTAGCTTATTCCTGCCTGCTGGCCTGCGTCTGTGTGTGTGTATCTCTGTATCTGTTTTGGTGTGTGGGTGTGTCTGTTTTGGTGTATCTGTTTTGGTGTGTGGGTGTGTCTGTTTTGGTGTATCTGTTTTGGTGTGTGTGTGTGGGTTAGGGTTAGAGTGCGCATGTTAATGTGCGTGGCATAGGGATTGTGTACTTAACACGCATCAAAGCTTTCATTTCTGCTCAATTGTTTATGCTCTCCTGTTCCCCTCTTGAACACAGCTTGCTCACACGCGAGCCAACATGGAAACGTTTTGGGTGTCCAGTTGATGCAATAACTACGAAAGGTTGAAATGCTGAACCGTAGTAGGCACGGCCGTTTCTCTCTGAGATGATTAGACATCACTTAACAACCCTCATGCGTCCACCCTCTCTCCCTGCCTCCCTCCTCCTCTCCCTCCCCTCCCCTTCTCAGCTAAGGAGCATGCTTAACAGGCCTCTCCGCCCCTCATTGGAGACCAGCAATTAGCCTATTTACACACATACCGCGGGCTAGCAGCTCAAATAGACCAGAGATCTGCTCCACTTTCCCTCAGACACTCTTCTGTTCTTCTACTCCTACACACTGCGGTAGTCCACAAGGCCTCCGATTTGTGTCACAGGATGTGTATTGAGATGAGGGGACCTTACTACAGTATGGCCATCCATCTACTGTTATCACAGAGGAATGATGCTCACTTACCGTACGATCCAACTTGGTGCCAAGATCTGATGTGTGATGGTTATCCAGCCAGATGGTGGGGTGTGTTGGCTTGTGTTCAAGTAAGCTTATGTGTGTGTGTGTGTGTGTGTGTGTGTGTGTGTGCGTGTGCGTGCGCGTGTGTGTGCGTGTGTGTGTGCGTGTGTGTGGAGGTTGCAGTCATTGTTCCTCTGGACTACCAAATTTAAAGCAGCAAAAGTGTTTGAATATCTGCAACCATTTTGTAAATTAGCCATGATTACAAGTCACACAAGTGAGAGCCAAATATAAATATAGAGAGGGGACCCAGTAGCCCTGGGAATCACATGAACTGGGTCACTCGAGGAGGGGGGGGGGGGGAGCCACCGCTGGGCTCATCTCTGCTGCTTTCTGACACCATTTCTACACACATTCACATAACTTCAACTGAAACACACAGGCCATTAGCTGCGGTGTATGTGGAGGGAGCTGTGTGTATGTGTGTGTGTGTAAGAGTGAGTGTGTGTGTGTGTAAGAGTGAGTGTGTGTGTGTGTAACACTACCCAGGCCTGCTAACCATAAAAGGGCAAACCCAAGCTTAACTGCAGCTTGCTGACTGACTGCCTGCCAAGGTTCCTCTGCTCTGAAAGACCCCAACCAAGCACCATTACACACACTCACTCCAGCCAGATACAAACTGGGACACCATTCACTCCAATAGCAATGACACAATAGCCAGTTCAGGACAGTAACCACGTAATTGTGGCAACCAAAACACTGTAGCAACTAGCATATTGTGTGGATCTACTTGGGCCTTAATATGGAGGAGTGATATTGATAAGCGTATTAAGTCATGCATTCACACAGTTGGCAATATTTTGTCAACTTGAAAGGCTTGTCCATGTTTGCGATTGGTCATATGGAGCAAACACCGCCCATTTTATGTGAACACGCTCATAGCCTGATTGGAAAAATCCTTGGTGATTATTAACTTAATAATCACCGTTGTGACACTGCTTAATACACAATAGTGGTTGTTAGACTCAGCGGAGCCAGCTAACTAAAAGATATCCCGGGCATGTGGAACTTGCTTCGTAGTACAGACCCCTGGTCTGAGTGTCTCCCTCCCTCTCCAGTCCACCTTACTCTGTTTACAGACACCAGCTTGTGTAAACACACTTAGGGTAGCAGCCCTTCCTCCGCCTGGACTGGGTCTCCACCGGCTGAACCGCTCTGTGGGACACATGGAGTGACTGGGAGTAAAGTGATCTTGCTCGGTATTTACACACTCTTTCAGTCGCTGGCCAAATAAGGAAGTGTACCCACGAGCAGGTCCAACACCATCATGGAAACTTCTGTCCTCTACAACATCAAGATGATAGGCTCAGACTTTTTCCCCCGCAAAGTTATTTTCCATCTACACACCTTGCTGGTGTAAAACCATAAGGTCATTCTTTTATGTGTGTGTGTTTGGTTAAATTAAGATAATATACATTTATTCATCTCATGTACATGGAATGTAACCTGTTATAATGCGATTTATTTACTGCTTTAAATGTTATCTGTAGCGCCCTATGGGTTTTGCAGAAAGCAGGTTATGTAACATACCCGGGTAAGTTAACTCCCCAGCTGACACCCAGCGTTGTAGCAACATTGCCAGCTGGTGGGTTAACTTACCCGGTTATGTTGCACAACCTGCTTTCTGGAATACCCCCCTGATTGCCTTCGACAATAATGGTGGATTAAATAAATAAATAAAAATCAAACGTATTATAATATAGGAAAGAGACTTTGATCCCTGTAGCCACAGTCCTGATAGGGCTGCAGGTGTCAGGGTGCAGATTGATGAATGAATGACATCATGAGTCCTCCACCTCCAGACCCCAGCTGCTTTCCATCAGACACACACGTGAGAGGGTTCCTAACAGGGTCCTATCTGGGCCTCTTACCGCCCTCCACGGCTACACGTGATCTCTCTCTCTCTCCCTCTCTCCCTCTCTCTCCCTCTCTCTCCCTCTCTCTCCCTCTCCCTCCCTCTCCCTCCCTCTCCCTCTCTCTCCCTCTCTCTCCCTCTCTCCCTCTCTCCCTCTCTCCCTCTCCCTCTCCCTCTCCCTCTCCCTCTCCCTCTCCCTCTCCCTCTCCCTCTCCCTCTCCCTCTCCCTCTCTCTCTCTCTCTCTCTCTCTCTCTCTCTCTCTCTCCCCCCTTCCCACTTTTTCATCCTTCTCCCTCGCTCCCCTTCTTACTGTAATAATAACAAGAATGTATGAATTTAGCAGACTATTGCATCCAAATGGTGGTACGGAGGGATTTGAACCTGTGACCAAAATGCTCTAACCACGCATCTTTCTTTCCCCTTCCATCCCTCCACCTCCAGGTTTTCAACAGGGCCCCAGGGACGTAAACACCCTCTCTATGATCCCCGCTCCATCCTCTGCCAGCGTCGATGACCAAGATTGACAGACTACCCCAAATGTACATCATGAATCACAGTAACTAAACACAAACTGACTTCCTATTCAACAGAGCTGCGTTGGTTCATTTATACTTACCTTAGACTGCTACCAACTCTGAAAGAGGCTCTGGGTTAAGAGCAGGCCTGAGGTCAGTTAGAGCATACTCACTATGGGTGTGGTGGGCAGAGTGGGATGCAGGAGGGCTGGTCAAGTCAGGTGGTCAGACTGGGGGGGGAGGAGCCAGGAGAGGACAGGAAGCAGGGTGGGGCTGCCACCACACCGTCTGATGAGAGAGGGGTCATAAGGTCAAAGGGCAGGCCGTTACTATGACCCCTGTGGTGCTGGGGAGTAGAGAGAGAGCTGTTCCAGGAAGGCAGGTAAACTAGGCGGTGGAGATGAGGTCAGCAGGACGTAGCTTCTTATTGAAGAGTGTATGTGTTCGGGCCACATGTGTGTGTGTATCTAAGTGTGTGTGAGTGTGAGCTGTGTCTTGGTTCCCCCCCATTCAGCCTCACTTCCTTATTTCCACACAGGAAGTTGCACGGGTCTAAAGCGGTCCCTGTACACGGTTATTGCTGTGTAACTAGCAGACAGAACCAACCACACCAAGTCACATCAGATTTGTCCAATCACGTGAGGCACTTCCTATGGTTTGTAACTGAGATGGCTTGCCATGTATGACAAGCCGACAGTTTGCCCTACGATATCAGCTCCAGAGAGCCAGCTGTGACTCGTTTCAGGACACCTGATGTGCTCCACTATCCACACAGACGTGCACGTACACACACATGCAATGTTCCTCACACATGCTGTGCGTGCACACACGCACACACAAGATGATTTTCCACTCACTCACAAACTCAGCTCCTGGGTTGACTGGAGACGGCAGCAGATGGTTTCTGAGGAGGGCAGACACAGGATAGCTCCATGAGGCATGGAGATGCTCTCCAAACAAGACCGAGGATGGAGGACGAACGGTCAGCTCTTTCAAAATATGACCTGTGCAACGAGGACGGTTTCCTGGCTTCTCAAACCACATTACAAGGTTAACTGTCAGTTGAAGAAACACTAACTGACATAATAGTTCTGGGTCTTTCTCCACAGGAAACAGCAATAGGCCACACTCACACAACATGGCCGCTTGAAGTGGACCTTTTTGCATCTGACACATTCTGCGTAGGCTCTCTGAGATTAGCATACCAGCCAACGCTAGCACACCTCTGTAACTGTTACAATAAGACCTTCCCAAAATGGCTGCCTCCTATTCCAACAGTTCAGATTCAGAATCTTAGCATGATTAGCTAACATGCTAACCTATACTGTGTGGATTGGGGAACACAAGTTGTATTAGCTTAGCCTTACCTGCCCACACACACACACACACGTCAGAATGGAGCAGTGAGTGCGGCCTGCTGTTGGTTAGCATTGACCGGAGACAGTCCCACAGATTCGTATAAAGCACTGTTCCTAACTGGGCTGGGCTAGTTAGAGGTACTCATTAAAAGATCAAACGAAAGAATGTGATGGAGGATTCCTTCGTTCCTTCCTGGGCTCCTGTTCCGTGTGTCCCTGCATGTAAACAAACCTCCACGCAGCAGCAGCAGCAGCGCTCCGACTGCATCACACACCAGAGGATACAGCTCCCCCAGCTCTCTCTCACTCCCTCCCTCCCTCTCTCCCTCCCTCTCTGATACTCTCTCTCTCTAACTCGTCTTCTCGCATCTATCCCTTACTCACTCTCTCTCTCTATCCCTTCTCGCTCCCTTTGCTCACTACATTTGATCTCCCCCTTCCTTCACTTTCCTAGTGGTACATCCTTCCCTGCTTGTCCTCATCTCCTCTTTTCTCTGCAGTGTTGCCAGTAGCAGACGATCGATAAGGTCCTGTCAGAGTCTACTCTCCACCCAGCACAAACACATGGAGCCCTGGCGGGGGAGGAGGAGGGAGCGGGGGGGGGGGGGGTGTAGTCCTGGGGGTCTGCCCAGATATGACCTGCAGTGTTATGTGAGTCACTGACAACATCCAGGACAAGAAGGAGGGAAGTAAGGAGGGAGTAAGGTTCAAGGCTGATTCTGCTGTGTGTCATTCAACACATGTTGGAGAGGAGGAAAGGAGAGACATAAGAAAACAAACTGAGTGAGATAGCCATCCATCCATCACCTGTCAGTAGATCTAACTTTACACAACAAGCTGAAGTGCTCATTCTAGACAAGCCCCTACAAGATGAACAATATCTAGGCCCACAATACAGGCTTGGTTCAGGAATTGCACAATAACAAACCTAAGCTGTGACCCAGCCTACACAGTGTGGGCTGAACCAGAAGCAAACCTGTTAGAACAACACTGCTCCATCTGAACAACACAGAGTGCTCCAACTGTCACGTTTTCAAACATGCTCTCTCTTGCTCTCTTCCTCTGTCCTCTTTATACCCATCTCTCTCTTTCTCTCTCTCTCTCTCTGTCTCTGTCTCTGTCTCTCTCTGTCTCTCTCTCTCTCTCCGGGGGTCTTATCCTCGATCCAGTCCAGGAAGGGAGCGACAGCTCCTACTTTTCCGCACATGTGGACGGATGCTCTCCACTCCTCCAGCATCCATCAATAATTCACTCTGGTTGCGTAAGAGGGAATTGCAATGTGGAAAGCCCCCCTTCAGGCCTGCCAAACACATACACCCCCTCTCCTCATAAACCCCCCAACACCAGGCTCTAATGGACACAGCAGTGAATAGTTGGGCTGTCCAAAGCAACAACTGAGAATTGGGGAAGGGGGGGGGGGGGGGGGGGGGGGTTACAGTATTCGGTACTGTTTGTGAAATTGGTACATGTGTGTATGTGTGGTTCATGGAGAAGTGCAACTTTGTGATTTGAGGGCAGGATTCTGTGGGAATAATGACAGTATCTAAAACCATGCATACTTACTGTGTGTGGGCAGGAAGAGCATGGTAACAACACAACATGAGCACCAAGTGGGCAGTGGAGAGACAGTGTGTCAAGGAATGTGAACACATTGTATTGGCATTTAGAACTATTGGTGTGCTGGATGTGTCATGTAGGGCATGCGTGTGAGAGATGACTGAGAGATGATCTTTCATGCCTGAAACATGATGAGTTGATTCAACAGCCTCCTGTTCAACCTCTCATCTTATTATGTACCAAAGAGAAAGAGATATATAGACAGACAGAGACATAGGGAGTGATAGAGAGACAGACAAGCAGAGAGACAGTGAGAGAGAGAGACAGAGAGAGAGACAGAGAGAGAGAGACAGAGAGAGACAGAGAGAGAGACAGAAAGAGAGACAAAGAGAGAGACAGAGAGAGAGACAGAGAAAGAGACAGAGAGACACAGAGAGAAAGACAGAGAAAGACAGATCTCAAATCAATGTGTCCCCTTTCACCTTGTGTCTCACTACGAAACAGGAAACCATGGTCGATGTTCATACAAGACTGTACTCACTGCCCTCAACGCCCCCCCTCCGGAACGATCATCTTCCCACGAATTATATGGACATGCTGGCACGGAACTACCGTTAGCCTATGTGAGCCTTTAATCAATAAATCGGCCGTCACGTCTCCATATCTCGACGGTTTTTCTGTTTGAAACCTTTTCAAAACAGACCCTTTGTTTTTATACTGTTTACGCTTGCATTAGGATGACACCAGGATGCACGCCCTGGCGTCATGGATGACTGACCAGGCTTCGGAGCTGGCACGTGCTGCAGTACATCTTGTTGTTGTTTCTAGCCATGTGGAACGCACCCACTCGGGAAACGCTGTCAGCCGCACTTCACTTGAAAGGGTTATGTAAGAATGATACAGTCAGCTGTAGACCCAGCCGGACAGTGTCGTGGGAAAGATCTGATGAAAACGGTTATGAAGTGTATTAACATGAAACACGGAGCTTATGAAACAGGAGGTAAGAAATTAGAAACACTATTTCGGTCAAACCAAGTCCTTACTCTCAGACCGCAACGCCTGTTTGACGTCTCAAGCGCAAAAGTGAAACAATGCTATTTAAGTTTTTCTGTAGCCTACCGGAATTGGATCATTTGCGGTAAATAAACGATGGCTGTAGCATAGCAAGACAAGTATGGACAAAAGCTCAAATACACATCTGTTGACATTCACTTCAATTGTGAGTTACACTGTTACTACAATACGTTAATTACGCGCACCCAGGGTCAAGGCACAAAACGATTAGGTTCAAATAAACCGTGACCCGTTGCAACAGTTTCATAACCAGACTTTAGTTCAGAGGGCCATTCCTTTTGTATCATAATTGCACCGTTGCATTTGAACGAACTATGAGGAAAGACTCAACTGTTTTCTTAAGTTGAGCATTATTTGTAAACAATGACCAAATTAGCTTGTTAGCTTGTACGCTATTAAGATGTGAATGTATAAGTGTCGCAACGTGGCTTCATCCACCATTATTATTTAAAGTTCTGCATACTTACATTTCTAATTCCGTGTCATAAGAAAATCCATTTAACAGAAGAAAGATAAGACAAGGGCTCTGTCTTAACATTTGGTGGCTGTTAAGCTTGTACTCTCTGCAGTGATCTGCTGTCTGCCTCTTGACTGTGGGAGTCATGTGACTTACACTAGCTGAGAAGAATGTGGAGCTGAATCGAAGGAAGCTCCCCCTATCGGATTTTTCCAAAACAGGCTTTATCAATAAGTACTCGCTTTACAAGTATCCACGTGTAGTAGCCTATAGTTAAGCGCACGTATACGTGAATATTCATTATAAGTAGCCTTTATTGTCATCATGTTAGAATAATGATAACTTTGTTTTGAATAAACGTAGGAATGTAGGCTACTTCGTTAGGCTACATGTGTCATATTCATAGTTATTGTATCTTCCTAAGCAATATTCTGCTCTTATGTTAAATCGTGTATGTTTGAACTTTAAATTGGTATCAGTCTCACTGTTTACCTCCAAGTCTATGCGCACTAGCTCCAAATCGGGATCAAGACTTTATTCCTACGCCATCAAGTGGTCAGATTGTGTAATTGCACTCCCATGTGTACCGCAACAGGTCGCCCTTATCAATGTTGCTATTCCACGCTCTACATATTTGGCAGCAACTTGGCAGCAAACTTGGAACTGTGGAACAGTTTAAAGACAGTCAGCCTTACTTGTCTTTTATTGAACTATAGAACTTAGAGCTCATCCTGTAGAGTTTAATCCAACAAGCTTCAGCTCAACACTCCTATACTGTATCCTTACCACACACTATCCTACGCTCTCACAATTCATCACCTTGTTGTAGACAGTCTTTCTCTTTCTCTTCCTCTCCTGCTCTCTCTCTCTCTCTCTCTCTAACTCTCTATCTCTCTCTCTCTCTTTATCTCACACACTGTCTTTATATCTCAGTCTTTATTTCTCTCTCTCTCTTCCTAACTCACTGTTTCTGTCTTGCATACGCATCACACATTGCTCTCTCTCTTTCACACACACACTCAAGCCTATATCCTCCATAACAGACCACATATAGAGATGATTGTCTGCATGTCAGTCTGAGACACTTCCGGGTCAATCACGAACATCGATAACGTATCGGAAAGCGAATGTTCATTTAACGTTTTCAGGCAGCTAATGGACTGATCCACTGCAGTGGCTCACTTTTAGTCAAGTTTGCACGTAAGTAAGTAGTTTTAAACCAAGCCTATAGGCTACATCCGGAAATATAGACAGACCTTGATTAATGCCTTCCTCACTCAGTGAGGAATTCATGGAATTCATGGTGTCACATTTACCGGAGGTATTTTTCAGCACAGTGGGCGACGGCCTATCAGCCCACACACACGGCTAGCCCTTGCCTCCCACACCTGCTAAACTCTGTGCTTTGGAAGTTTCGGTGAGACACTGCGCTGCCAAGAGGGAGTGGTGATGAGCGCTAGGCAGGGAAAGGTCACTTGCAATTATGGAGCATTTTGTGTTTTTCTTCTGCTTCAGTAGAAGTTGGCATCAGCAGAAGGGGGATGGCTGTAAACGAGAAAAGGAGGCTGGAGGATTGAACAGGAGTTACGCTGAGATACAGGATTTTAATCATTCATGCCAATGCATGAGTCAATAGGCCTACCTGTCGATCACATTCTCGGAGAACAGTATAGGCCTATCCCTGCCACTCTCTATAAAACCAACTTTCATTGCATTGAGTGTTCAAAGTTTATGTAGCCTACAAACTGGCGGTTACGCTGAAAATATCTTATTTGCTCATGTAGCCAACAAGGTGCTATTGCGGTCAGTTGTTTGCCGCAAATGTATGCCATGTAACTGCCAAACAGAAGAAGCCTGGCAGAGGGAGAGGCCTGGATCTGGTCGTGGCTGGAGATCAGTGAACGCCGAGTGTTATTTGGATCGCTGTCATTCGAGTTGCCGTGTGTCAGTGCGTCTGTAGTTTCGCTTGCTTCTCTCCCAGCACCAGCCCACGTAGGCAACACCACCTCCTCTAAATCTGTGTCCTCGCGGCAATTAAAGACTGGCTGCAGTAGTTACTGGAATCACATATTTGTAGAAAATTTGCTAGGTGTGAAATTAAGTATTCAAATAAGGGGTAGGTGTAAAGGAAATGTGAATATATAGGCAATAGGTTATGTGCTGTGGAGAGCAAGCCTCGCTAAACAATGCAGAATTTAGACAATGCTTTCGGTTTAAACATCTCCATTGCCGCAGTTTCAAATGTCCATTTACTCCACACATGCCCATGCAAGATCCAAACAATCAAATAAGACCTTAAAAGCCAGAGCCCATCAAATATATATTATTCAAGTCCTCCATAATTTATGTTCATAAAATGATGCACGGCATTACCCAATAGCCTACAGGAAAAATACGGCGATGTAATAAGCTTCGATGTATTGGCAGATGCACTTTAATGGTATCGATTTCCGGTAGGTTTACAACTACCTTCAAAACTTTCCAGTTTATAGACGCGGATTAGCTCCTCCTCTGGTCGGTGTTGACAGCTATTCTTGATGATAAAACTACCAGCGAAAAACACTATAGCAACCAGTGCAACATGGTCAATAATGCATGTGGAGGCAGAGGCTACTCAACAAATTCGTTGAGACTGGTCTACACTAGTGTCTATTTAAGTAATTTGGTCAGTATCTATTGACAGCATTGCATAGGCCACTCTGAATTTACGGTATCACAAGAAAATCGTCGTCTGGAAATAAGCTTTCTTGGTTTTGCTGTTTTTGTTTAGTCCACTCGCATAACTTTTCGAACATGAATCAAACAGCCAGCGTCTCTCATCAAATACCATGCCAGTCATCCAAGGATATCAAGGTGAGTTTTTTGGTATATTTTCTTCTCCCAACAGAGATTCGTAGAGCATGTTTTCCTCTTAAATATAAAATAAAGTATCTCAATAATATAGTTTAGCATATGTCTGAGATTGTCTCCTGCATGTTGGCTACCCTGCTGAACCTCACTGTATATGCAATGTAAAATATATATTTATTTCTCAAATGCAAATATCCGTTGTGTGAGCAATATGTAAGATATCGTATTTGTACGTATATTTAGGGTTCAAGTACACACACGATTTGCCAAGTAAATAAAACATGAAACAAATTATGTATTCACTGATATATCTCCAGGTGAAAATGTCTTAATTGCCTGTGGAAAACAACTTATGGGACTGGTGGAAAAAACGTCAACTGTAATGTTCAGTCAGTATCCCCACAAAGATATAAATATGGTGATCACAGCTAGTCTCCTAGCAACAAGTGATTAGTACTTGGTCTACATGTGCATATGGGTCCTGAAATATTACAGTTTTTATCCACAGCGGGTTGGCAAGAAACCGCCCCCGACATGAGATGAAGTATGTTGGAGAACTGATTGCATTGATACAATGTTTTGGGGGCACCTGCTAGCTAGTTTATACATAAAAACACCCCTCAGAAATCGTTAGAAATCTACTTCCGCGAACAGAATTGAAGGCAATTGATACGTATTGCTTAAATGAACCACAGCAAAGGTAACTAGTAAAATATACTTGTGAAATTAATTGATTTAGGGAGCCCCTCAAACGGCTGCATCATGAATGCAGGACAGTAGATTTATGCGGGTCCAAATCTAATCCCAACCCTCATTCACATATTGGAATAGCTGTAGAGGAGACTGATGATGAATTGATGATTATGTCACTGGGTTAGGGTCAAAGGGGGGGGGGGGGGGGGGGGGGGGGGGCTAATGCTGTATGCTAACATAAGAAAACTAACATGTTTCTAATTTTAACAGGAACATTTTGCTTTAATGAATCATATATAAGCTCCATCTCCACTGTACATTTCCAAGACAAAGGTTTGATATGCTTGACACCTTCCTCCTCCATCCCAAGTGTCAGTTGTTTGTAACTCCTGTCTTTGCCAGTAGAGGGCAATACCTTCTAATTTTCAGTTTTCAAACAAAATTATTCACAGAAACTGTTCTTTCACAGAAAACTGGGACACAAGACTTGATAATGACTGTCCACCAGTGAAAGTCAAATGGAAGCAACGTTTCTCTGGCTCAGATCACAGTTTCGTGAGGAACAGTGAGAGAGACACAGAGAGAGAGTGATGAGAGAGAGAGAGAGAGGTAAAGGTACAAAATAAAATAAATGCACCCCTAGCTGGCACTGAGGTCAGATTCAAAGTTCTTGTCCTACCCCTGTATCCCAGTGGTTCACTCAACACCTGTGGCTATAGGAAATTAAACCAACTATTTCTCTACGCTCCCCCCCCCCCCCCCCCCCCCCCACACACACACAGACACACACACACACCCTACTGCCACCATACGCAGAAACATCCCAGTGGGCTCTTAAGCAAGTCTGCTTACTGTTTCTCCGTTTCATGTAGCACCAGATAGCTGGTTTGAGGTCAACTTACAAAGGAAGGGCCATGGCATTTTCATGGAAGGCAGATGAACTGAATCATGCCTCTGTGTGTGAGAGAGCACCTCCTGGTCGCTCTCAGTAGAGTTGCACATCTGCAGCGAGTGTGCCTTGGCTTGTTTTGGCTGGGTTTCGTTCACATGAAGGTCAGCTGACTTGTTTACTCGAGAGGTGCACCGCCCGCAGCATGACCCACTTTCTTGCTTTTGTCACGATCATCTGCCTTGACTCTGACCAACGGAACGCTGTTAGAACTCGAGCCTTCCAATTCTTGATCTTCTGCTGTACTTTCCATATGCGCTATTTGTAACGTCGCTTTTGATGAAAGTGTCTTCCAACTGTGTGAAATGTTTACGTCAAGAAAAGGTGGAAAATGAACCATGTTCGGTGGGTTCATGTTAACTGAGCTAACATAAGATCAAGGTTGTGAGGTTGTGGAGACTGGAGGCTTCGCCCGGTCCTCCTCATGAATACAGCTCGAGTCTAATGAGGAGAGACCGTGGACCTGTGGCACAGCTCGAGGAGCAGACAGCAGAGGGGATATTTAGGGAAAGTGTGTGTGTGTGGGGGGGTTAGGTCTCTGTCTCTGTCTCACACGCACAACCCCCCCCCCCCCCCATCTCCACATACACCCCCCCCATCACCACCTTCTCACACACATGCACCCCCCCTGTCATCCCCACATAACACACGCATACACCCTCCAGAATCTCCCACCCCCCCTCCACACACGCATACACCCCCCCATCACCCCTTCCACACACGCATACACCCCCCTGTCATCCCCATCTAACACAGATGCACCCCACCTCCACCACACACACCCCTCCACGCACAAGCATAAGCACACACACACGTACACCCCCCACCACCACACACACCCCCTCTGTGTGAGATGATGCTGTCATCTGTTCTACTGTAAAAACAGGGGCAAATGCCTCTTATAAATCCAAAGGATGCAGTGAGCTGGGAAATCCAATTAATTTGTGCATTAATGTGGAGAGAGGCGGTGAAACAAGCCTACTTTGTTGGTGTTCAGAAAGCAAACAGGGCGCTGCGGTATGGTGTCAAGCCCACGACAGTCTCGAGGCCTAGAGGCCTCTTTTCAGGGTTAACTAATCCAAAGGCCTATACGTTTTTTCCCCTGCACCCCTGTGTCCCACAAACCCAATTTTAGACTGGAGGATGGAAGTGTGTATGATGCAATGTTTGTAATCCATGCTGCAACAAGTCCCAGTGCGTAAAGCTGTCTGACAGACCAGCGCCCTGAATAAGACTCATGAAAACCAGAGACACCTGGAGACACCTGGCTGTTTCAGTTCTGGTGCAGCCTAATGATTTGACGAGAGATTTCGGTGGCTTCAACGTCCTGAGGGAAGGGAGGCTGGTGTAGAGGTGAGGTGTGCCTGTTTGGATAATCCTACTTTGATCCTTCTTTCCCCATGTGTTGAAGATGGAAGATGAGAGTGTGTCTGTGTGTGTTCTGGAAGGTACCATTGAAGTGGGAAATGAGTGGGCCTCAGGGGAAATGAGGAGCTCTCCTCAGGGAGGGAAAGTGTGTCAGGACAGAGTTTGTTCCCTTAAGTAGGACTCATCATGTCCTTGCCACTGACACACATAAACATGTTCTATCTCCTGTGTGACAAGCAGTCCCCTTCTTTGTTATTATGGTTACTTCTGCCATTGCCATAAATACAGATATTTTATTACATATAATATGTTGGATAAAAAGTAATATTTGGGAAAAAAAACCTTTGTGCCAGACAAGATAATCTGAACCAGCCCCAGAAATAGACAAGTGATGTGTTGTAAAATATTGATGTTCTTGTACCATTTATGTCTGATTATTAAGAATGTTTCCGCCTGCCTGAACAGCTGTATTGTGATTGTAAGCTAATCCTTCCCAATTGAGCATGTACAGTATCTCATGGCAGTGTGGATTGAACATTTCACATGGGCTCTATTATAATCACCATCTAAAACTAGAGAAAACAAGGGCTTAAGTGAATAATGGAAAAACACTGTGACCTAAATATGAGTAATTTACTCAGATGAAGCGATTCCTGCTATTGGAAATATGTTTACATCTGTGCACTGCAAGGCCTGGTCAAGAACTGCAAGCCATCTGCAGCCGAGAGAGGGGGATGAGCAGAGGAGCGTTATCATCCAGAGCCCCTGAGACGAGGGGGATGAGTCAGTGCTGTGATGGCCTCAGGGAGGCTGGAAGCGGAATTTTATAGATCCGGGGCCGCTTGTTGGCTTGGCGATGGTGTCTGTTGGCTACTCTGCTGTAGCACTCGATGTGGATGGTGATGGTGATCCTTTCGTCAGCCACTCCCTGTTTGACAGTCTGAAACCCAGAAAGGAAACGAGATGGTGTGTGTGGTTCACCTCCAGAGCACTTCATCCTCTACAGAATAAATAGACCATAGTGCTCTGGGATCCATTAAAAAAGCGGTTACAGGATATTAGTGGCCTAGCAGGATGTTTAAAAACAGCACCCAAAGGCGTCTCCTGTCAGGTCGTTATCAAGCCTTTGTCTGATGCTGCTGTCTGTGTACGGCTTAAGAGAGAAAGTTTTTGAGAGAGCATGGCTCTGTTTCATACGACACACCACCACTTTAATATTCTGTATAGCGGAGGTATGAATAATCCTTATTATTATTCAATCCCTTGTAATTCATTTAATCTCCATCACTTTATTGAATTCAAAATAATGCACGACCACCATCTCACCAGAAAGGGATTAAGGCTAATTAAATTACATATCTAGATGGATATGTGTGATTATTCCTGTTGTAAACACAGAGCCTCCGTAGTCTCCACTGCCCTGGTCTGAGTAGTCCTGATGTGGGGAGCGGGTTCCCGTGTCCCTGAAGCTGCCCTTTCAGCCAACAGACTGGGGATCAGCAACACCCAGCCACGGCTACAGCCCTGACCCCAGCCCTTGCCCCATACCCAGCCCTGGGGCTGTAAGTGAACTTGGAGGGACCCGTGGAGGTCATCTCTCTGAACTAGCAGGGTTTCCATGTGCTCTCTGATTCCACCACTTAAATATTTAATGGGGAGAGCAAACAACAACTAAGGTTCAGACTCTTCTCTTTCTGTCTCCCTCCTTTCTCCCTCCCTCCCCTCTCTCCCCCTCCTTTCTCCAGTATTACTCATTCCAGAACATTTAAAGTCTCCCAAGCAAAAAAAAAGAGACAAAAACGGCATCCTGTGTGTCGCTTTTGATAATAGCAACTGCTAAATGAATACATTGTTGACATTTAATGAACTGTCATCAGCTCCTATGATATATGTAAGAAGGCTAACGATGTGGAGTTGATTTAATGTCAGTTAGTGGATAGGCAGAGTGTTGGACTGCAGTTCAAATCCCCCCTGCCCCTGGACATATCTTAGGATAAGAGTGTCTGCACAGTGAACTCAGTACTATTCACCTGTTGATCATCACACTTATAGTCTGCAGTCTCTACAGAAGAGAAGATGATTCTCTCCTTGTCCAGAACACAGTATACACACACTGTGATGACGGAATGCATTCATGACATATGGAATTAGTACCAATGTGTTCCACAGTTGGAACTGGTACAGTTTGAGATCTCGTTACGAAGAGACAGGATGTGGTGGGTCTGGGGGGTAGTTCTGACTCATTCACTAAAGGACAGGACAGGACTATTCTGGGACGTAATTGCATTGGCTACAGATACAGGCAGTAATCTACATAATTAACTCGAGGGGGAACGATGTCAGATTGTCGCTCTCTGCCCTTAACCTTGCTTGGTTTCATTTATTGGTGTTATGGTTGGACGGTCAATACGTTGATGCTTTTAAGTTGTTCCGCGAGACCAAGGGTTTTAGGACCTACGCTACGTCAAAACATGATCACATGATAAATGAGTTACTTCGTTTCAGGACCATGGACAGCTCAAACGCATGACGCGTGAGATATGGTTCTAGAACGTTCAACATTTCGTGAACCAATCACCTGTTTGATGATCATACATCTATCCCTTCATGCGCGTGGATCCAATCCTGAAAACTATGTTCTGATCACGAAGTATCCGTGTCCCCGCCCCCTGTTTCTGGGACTATTATGGGGAGAGCGTAGTCCGAATAGACTTAAATTCGTTGGTCATAACAGTGCTCACCAGAAACTTAGTTATATTGATATCGCTTGGAAGATAGCCTATGTAATGACAGGAACAATGCTCAAGTACTTAATAGCGTAAATAGGTTGCAAACTGGTATTCGTCCCGATGCCCGTCTGCTAGCCTTTAGCGGTACGCGCGTGGTTGATCTCCAGGTGAGAGGCATATTGCTCGTGTCATCCTTGTCTTTCCCACAAGTTGACATTCGGGACTTGAGACCAGCTACTACACGATAAGCTGTCTTCCCTTCTATATGGATTAATTTGTTAGCTAGCCACATCTTCTGTCAAAAGGTAATAAACGTTGGCAGCATTGACGTGCTATTTAACGAGGTCCAAAAATCAAGACTTTAAAAATGACAGCTTCGAAGGAGCAATCAAAAAAAAAATCCAGTCTGCAACGGGAAGAGGTAAAAACTCGTTTAATATTGTGTCAGTTCGTGCGATGTTTGTGCTGTTTGTGCTGTTTGTTCGAACAATTTTTTATTAATATAAGGCTGTTGATGCTGTCCGTGGTATGAAGACAAATTTCAAATGCGACTAACAGTCAATCAAATACAAGTTAGTTCTTCATTGCATTTTTTTCTTGACCTGCGTAGCTCAAATATGGTGTAGGCAATATTGTTGAGAAGCACTTTTTGTCGTATTTGCCGAAATAAACTTCACATCTTTCTTGATAGCAACCAATACATCTAAAGGTTTGACGGTAATATTAAATCAATCCCATTGTCGTCCCACTACAAATCATGAAGACCGTTCCGAGACCTAATGATTGACGGGTTGTAGTGTTGTCTCTGAAAGGCCATCACATTTTACGTCATCTCGAATTAAAATACCTTTGATTGAGATCAAGCCGCTCAAGCTACTGTAAGAGTGAGTGGCCGAGAGCCGTTTCATTCTTGTTTTAATAGTACACGGGGCTAATCAGTTAATAAGCCTGTACAAAGCAGAGCGTCAATCAGTAAGTATAAGCCTGTTACACGCACGTATAGGAGAGGACTACCCATCGTGATATGTTTACTGGGATGCTGTTTCCAAATCTGAACATAAACAGTCGAACATTGTTTCTGTCAGACAGCTGTGATAGTGAGCCTGCAGAGGTCTGTACAGGTCTCATTAGAGGAGTGAGTACTGCTCATCTGCATGTTCTCTTTCCCTGACACTCATCACTGACAGAGAGCCTGGGGAACGTCTGCCCCCCCCCCCCCTACACATACACACACACACTCACACCGGCACAAACACACACTATCACACACACACTCTCTCTCACATACTCTCATACACAGACTCACCCCCCATCCTCATACACACAAACCCCCCACCATCGACACACGCACACACACACACACGCACACACACACACACACACACAGACTCACTCCTGTCGTGACCCCCTCCCTCCCTCTGGAGGTTCGTCTGGCTGCACTGATGCGAGAGAGATGTCATCCCAGGGATGTTGAACACACCTGGGGAGCTGGAGCCCCAGTGCTGCCCTCTGCGGAGGCCAGGACAGCATCCTTGTGGTGTAGAGCAGGATGTCTAACGCAGTCAGTCTCGGTGAAACCAAACCTCGGATGAGGGTTGCACAGGTAGAAAGTGGTAGAAGAGGGATGAGGGATGAACTGGGATGAGGTGGTAGAGGAGGGATGAGGATGTTGTGGAGGGATGAGGTGGTAAAGGAGGGATGAGGGATCTGGAGACATATGTGCCACATTCCTGTCCCACTGCACTCTGATACACACATGATTGGAGTGACTGCTATGCACCGGAGGGTTAATGTAGTAGATATGGACAGACAATTCTCTGTATTCTCTGTAACATTCTGATCGCACCCCAATGCAAGTCCAGGATTGGATTAAGAAAATCCGGGAATTTGGAAAACACTAAATTCTATGAAACATCTGCCAAAAAAAAGAAAAGGGAAGAATGCGTTTATTTGCAGGCAGCCAGAGTCTTCACAGCCTGTGTCCATGTTTCTACGTCGTTATCCAATAACAACAGCTTCCAATCACAGCAGGTACGCAGCGATGCAGCCGGCTCCAGATGGGATGTGTCCCGTGGTCAGGACCAGATCTGTCTGGGTGTTCTGTAGGACAAGGTCTGTCTGGGTGTTCTGTAGGACAAGGTCTGTCCGGGTCTTGTGTTCCTACACATCCATCTCCAGCAGCAGCTGCTTCCTGTCAGAGAGGCTGCCTGCGCAGCAACCTGGAGGCTGGGCTGGAAACATGGGCTAAGAGGCCAGCATGCTTCAGCTGTCCATGTTTATCAGAGACAGAGAGAAAGAGACAGAGAGAGAGAGACAGAGAGAGAGAGACAGAGAGAGAGAGACAGAGAGAGAGAGACAGAGAGAGAGACAGAGAGAGAGAGACAGAGAGAGAGAGACAGAGAGAGAGAGACAGAGAGAGAGACAGAGAGACAGAGAGACAGAGAGAGAGAGAGAGACAGAGAGAGAGACAGAGAGAGGGGGAAACAGGGAGAGAGAGGGAGAAAGGGGGAGAGAGAAGGACACAGGAAGAGAGAGGGAGACAGGAAGAGGGAGAGGGAGACAGGAACAGAGAGGGAGAGGGAGAGGGAGACAAGAAGAGATAGGTAGAGCGAGACAGGAACAGAGAGGGAGATAGAGACAGGAAGAGAGAGAGCGGGAGAGAGAGACATATTTTGAGTGAAGGAGAGACATGGAAAGATACAGTGAGGGGGAGACTGATCCAAATCATGGTGTCAAATCTGCTATTATCAAAGCATCCTTCAAACCCTCCCCATCCATCCGTCAGTCCCACAATGGTCGTTTGTCCCATCTGATCCGCTGTCATGACAACCGTTAATGGGTCTGTCTGGACGGGGGTCAGATGATGAGAGGAGGATAGAGCTCAGTGGTTAGAGCACTTGACTGGAGATGGAGAGGTTGCAGGCTCAGATGTCCACCCGTACTGTACACTACTTTGAAGGGTCCGCTAAATGAAACATGGTTTTATTATTCTGCCTGGTGTCCCTGTGGAGACGTTGGGTAAAGACCTGGCCGGCTGCCCCCATCTGCCCCCGTCCTAATTACTCCTGTTTGCAGACCGAGTCTGCCTTTCTGACAGGTGGCTGGAGCCACAACATTCTCTACTCCTCACTAGCAGACAGGTGTTGTGGCAGTGCTGCCATAGCCAGGCTAGTTTAGGATAGTCTATCAAGGATAAATCAGCACTTCATGTCATACATACAACAACAAAAATGGGTTCATAATGTCAGACTGAAAGGCAGACAGACAGACTGTAAATTCAACGGAGGTAATTTTTGCATAAGTGGATGTAGCAGAGATTCATTGATCTGTATGGCAGTGAACCCCAGTTAGATTACGTGCCCTGGATCATTCACACACACACACACACACACACACACACACACACACACACACACACACACACACACACACACACACACACACACACACACACGTCTAGGTTGACTGTACACAATGTGCGGGCTTGCAACGGATTTGTGAGCAACCCACGTTTCACCCTAAAGATGGAGTGATGTCCATCTCCAATATTTACAGAATCTGCATACATGTAAAAAACAAAACAAAAAACAGTTGTGATAGTAATCGTCATGAAATAAAGCCAAGGTCAAAAATCGGAGAAATCAAGCCCAAGAGTTTCCCTCTTTGTGAGGAGCAGAAATTGCCGATTTGTTTTTGAAGGTCTAAGGATGGTGCTCTCTGCTGAGAGGGCTTCTAGAGTACGATCGATAGGTTAGTTTCTGGCTCTCCATGCCTCCCTCCAGACCCCCTGTTTCTGCAGAGGGAGGTGTACAGTAACATCACTCTATTTTTTACACTGTACTCACAAAAAACGACTCCCCCCCCCCCTGGGCTGTCACAGGAGGGAATGTTTCATGTCTGGATACTTTGGGGGGGCTTAATCAGAATATTCTGTGTCCACCCTGAGTCAGTTTCTGTAGGGTTTGCACAAAGAACGGCCTGTGAGTTGTCTCTAACAGGTGGGGGCCATTAATTACGTTTATAACTGGAGCCTTTGAGACCAACAGACTAATTATGGATATGAGGGTGTAAAATTAAAGCTGCCTGTCTGTCATGCAACCTGTGTCTTTGTCACAAGAGCCAAGTCGCAGTCCCCATCATTTGAGTTTACAGAACATGGAAATGTGTGCTTCTCTGTGCATAGACAGATGCACTGTTTCAGTTTTGTTGTATTTTATTGAAACAGGCGATGCTGGATAAATCCTCTCTTTTTTATTTCCATAGTGAACTGATGTCTTTTTCTTCCCAAATTTTTTACCAACGATTTTGAGACACAGGTTCATTCTTCTCCAGCTGGATCTGTTCTGCCAATCCTGGTCATTGTCATAGATGTTTACAAGGACGGGTGTAGATGTGGGGCAGTAGGCTGGTTCATTGTGAAGATGATTACCGCTGTTTTGAAATGCTGTACATCTCATAATGTGTGTTTGTAATGTATTGTGTTGTAGGCGGTTGCAGTGTTAACTTGGCCATCTGAAAAGTACAGTCTCAGTGGTTCACAATCACATTTTAAAAGACATTCCTGTTTCTCTCTCTTTCTCTTTCTCTTTTTTTCTCTCTCTCTCTCTCTCTCCTCCTCTCTCTCTCTCTCTCTCTCCTCTCTCTCTCTCTCTCTCCTCTCTCTCTCTCTCTCTCTCTCTCTCTCTCTCCTCTCTCTCTCTCTCTCTCTCCTCTCTCTCTCTCTCTCTCCCTCTCTCTCTCTCTCTCTCTTTCTCCCCTCTCTCTTTTCCCCTCTCTCTCTCCCTCCTGTCAGGACTTTGTAGAGGTGAGTCCCCAGCAGAGGAACTGGAAGGGGATAGCCATCTCCCTGCTGGTCATAGTGGGGGGTGTGCTCCCTCATCACCATGTCTGTGGTGGTCCTCACTCCACGTATGTACCCTCCACCTGCACAAACATGGCCTACGTGTGTGTGGTCGGGCGCAAAGCTCTGTGTGTGTGTGTGTGGGGGGGGGGGGGGGCGTGTGTATGTGTGAGAAGGTGCAAATGCATGTGTATGTACTGTATGTGTATTTGTGCGTCTGTGTGTGTGTGTGTGTGCATCATCCTTCGTGTGAAACAACACAGCACAGCATATGATTTAAATCTACAGCCCGTTTAATTAGATTGTGTCATTAAATTGCATGATTTTAGTGTTATTTATAAGGATGCAGCATGAATGTATATGGCTCTACCATCATCCCTATGACGGTGTGTCTCTGTGACTCTGCAGTGGGGAGGTGGCAGGTGGCAGTAACTCCAGACTGATCTCAGATGACCTGTTCAGGCCAGAGTTCAGCCTGCACCACCCAGAGCCCAAATGGATCAGCAGTAAGTCTTCTGAGAAGGTCCTTCCCCTCCTGACTGAACAATGCCTTTTTCCTTCCCTGTTTCTTTCATCACTGTGGGTCCCCTTTTCTCTCAGACAAATTAGTTTAGAATATAAAGTGTGTGTGTGTGTGTGTGTGGGGGGGGGGTATGCTAAAAGCTTTTTTCTCATACATTTAACACACACATTTGAAATGAGTTGAATTATGGAACTATTAAAGATTAACAAATATACATATGGATTTGAGCCCTTGCCGTTCTGGGTTTTTCTCAAATGTGGAGAGTTAAAAGTCCCTAAAGCCCCTACATTAGACTTGCAAACTTGAACATTAGTTACAGTATTAGTAAATCCATCATTATACTCTCATCTTAATCTTTAGAATTGACTGCTCTACCTGTAATACTGCAGCTGCAAAACCATAACAAATGATGAATTGTAGTCATTTTTTTTTCTTTTTGCCCTTGTCAAAAGAAGAAAAAAACAATATTATCTACAGTCTAGTCCTGGTATGCCCCTACGGAAAGCTCCAGTCTTTCAGCCAGGCCCTTCCCCTACAGGAACACAGACCAAATGCCAGCCCTGCCCTATTTTCTATTCCCCTGTATCAGTGCTGGAGCCAGCAGGGGTCCCGAGGGCTGCTTGAGCTCGTATATCCTCCACACTGCCCGGGCCTCGCTGGGCCCCAGACAGGGCTGTGGAACAGTCTGGGCGCCGGCTTGTGATTTGTGCGTGGCTCCTTGCCACAGCTCCCCCCCCCCCCCCCCTGCCCCCCCCCCCCCCCCCTGCTCCCCCCCCCCCCCCCCCTGCGCCCCCTCCCCCCCCCCCCTGCTCCCCCCCCCCCCCCCCCCTGCTCCCCCCCCCCCTGCTCCCCAGACTCCTCTCTGAAACGGAGAGCGGGAGAGCGTGGACATGGACCAACCCCCCCTTCCCCCGGAGGGACGCAGATATTAATGACTTTTTCCCATAGCCTGTTGATTCTCATCATGTGTTTCAGGGTGTGAGGACTTCTCCCACGCTGCTTCTCTCCCTCCCCCCACACTCCTCTCTCCCGCGCCCCCTCTCCACCCCCCCTCTCCCTCCCTCAGACGTCCTGGATGGTCGTCACGCCAACACTGGCAGACGGGACAGCGCCACATCTCCTCTCCCCCCCTCCTCTCCTCTCCATTCTCCTCCCCTCTCCCTCCTCCTCCCTCTTCCCCCCCCCCTCCTCTTCCCCCCCCCCTCCTCCGATCTCCGTCCTCCTCCCGTCTCCCTCCTCTTTCCGCTCTCCCTTCCTCCTCCCCTCTCCCCCCCCTCCTCCCCCTCTCCCTCCCCTTTTAACCCCCCACCCCTCCATGAGAGAACAGCCAGTCATGCACCACTCTGAGTTACTGATTCTATTCCCATCATTGGGATGAGTATACATGACGATAGAGGGAAGGGGAGAGGGTGATGGAGATACAGACATCTGAGGTGAAGAAACAGTTGCAAAGAAAAAGTATGAACAGATAGAAGGAGAGAAAGAAACAGTTGAGATGGTAAGTGAGAGAGAGGGAGAGGAAGCAAGAGAGAAACTTTTGAGATTGAGAAATGAGGAGAGAAGGCAAGAGAGAGAGAGGGTGGGAGTGAGAGAGAGAGAGAGATAAACAGATAGTGATACTGCAGTAGCCCAGTCTCGGCTCCTCCTAGCGCTTGGTTATTACATTTAAGGAGAGATTCCAGATCTCTGCAAGCCTGCTGCTTCTCAGTATATCATCATCACTCTGAGACAGACCTTGTGTTCAGTCATGCACATATCTACAGCACTTGGGTTATTTAATCCTACATGTTGTCTGGTTGCGGGTGGTACAAAAACAGCAATTTTGTCAATTTGCAATCAAATAAAAAGACAAAAACTAATTGGAAGTGAAGGGGGTCTGGATATTTCCGGAAGCCTCTGTATCTATAACATTGGGGTTGTAGATAAAGACACCAGTAACCATCCTAAATGCTGTCTGGTTACTGGTGTTTCAAATCAAGGTTTTTTAAAAGTTGCTTTCACTTGTGTTCACCAGGTATGGGCGTGTCACGTCGGCTGAGGCCTTATTGCAGGGGCCCGGGTTCGATTCTTGCCCGGGCTCTATCCTGCCTCTCTATAAAGCAGAAACACGGTGAAACCTATCTTTAAAGTTACTTTCAATTCATTCTTCAGTTTGGTACCTTTTTTAGTTTGTTTAACGTGGTTGATTTTCCAGTTACCGAGGCAAACGGACGTCTTTGAAACAAGACTTGCCACGCAAAGACCATAAATAAAATAATCATGCAATGTGATATATTCCTTGTCACCGTTGAGAACAGATTACAGAGCCTAGGCTTTAATCTATACCCAGCATCCTCGGTGTGACCCGCCTTCTTGGCGCTCGCTTTCTTAACCCTAGCGTTTCAATTAGCGTAACCATGGAAACCATATAATTTTGACATCTAAATATAGATGTTTGTCCTTTTCGTGTGGTGCGTTTTGATTCCCAGCATTCCGCCAGTAAACATACAGTACGCAATTGATTAGTCGTGAGTGGGGGCTGTCAAAACAGCTTGTTTTCAGAGAGGGGAAGAGGGAGTAGGCAGAGGCAGTGTGTTAGGTTGGAAACTGTAGCAAATAACCAGAATATATATATATATATACATCTAGACCATAACAGCATCATAGCAATGAAGTGATGTGTCTTGGTCTATAGGCTGTATACGCAGCACGTTCACCAAAGTAGAATGATTTTAATATTGTATCAAAGACTATGAGGCCCAGTATCCAACACAATACGGTGTGTATATGCTCTCAGAGAAGGGCTAGGGTTTTCGGAGAACGCAGAACGCTGCACCTCTAGGGACAACTGGGATTGCCTCGATGAGCATGTCGAGATACTAAAAGCAAAGCTCGGAAGAACGGTAGGTTCTGTAGTTGTAGGGATGTGAAGCGTGTTAACACAGTGTGTGTGGTGAGCATGGAGGTCATCACAAGTTGTTAGTGAGAACAACACACGACTGCCTAATGACGGGACTGCCCTGAAACACAAGCAGCAGGGTGAAAGGTCACGGAAAGGTCAGTTAGTCGTCCTTGCATTCAGCATCAGTGGCGACGCTCATCGCCTCTCCCGTCCTCGTTCTGAATACAGAAACAAACGTGAACTGAGAAACTACTGTGGTTTCCATCAACACTTTGAATCATCACAGGAAAAGGCTATACCAGGTCATCCCTGTTCATCAGCTTAGTTTGAATGAGATCATGAGTTCACCCAACTTGTCAGAATAGAATAGAATATCTATTTTGCCGAATGGAACTGTTGGTGTATACAGAATCCCCGGGTATACAAGGAAAAAATATAAAGTATTTTTATAATTTATTGTAGAGAGTTGTTATTATATTTAACAGCTATACTGAGGCTGGCACAAGGTTATTTGAGGCTCCCTGGGGCTTGTAGAGTTCAGACATGAGAGCCAGTTTATCAGTCAAGCCACCTTGTATTAGAGGGGCAATGAGGTGTGGAGCTGCCTGGTGTCCTTCTACCAGCCTCTCTATGGATCCATTACACACACACACACACACACACACACACACACACACACACACACACACACACACACACACACACACACACACTAACAAACCCAGAGCCTTCAACTTTTCCTACAAAACAACAACCTCCACCAACAGCCTTTCTATGGATCCAATACACAACCACCACACAAACACACACACACACACACACACACACACACACAAACGGCAGTCTTGACGTATAATTTGAACCTTCCTTAAAATGAACAAATGTCATGGGAACAGAGCAGAGAGAAGGAACAGTATCGCTACGGTAACATCCTTGACGATCAACTTTCGACTAAACACCTGAATCCATGGATTTAGTTTAGGTGAATGAATACCTTGACGAAAAGCCTTGTGGGAAGGGACTTGTTAGTTTCATTACACACTGTCAGTCCTGTCCTAAGTGAGCCAGTTTATATTAATGATATTTCTTGCTAAAGATATTTTTCCTACTGAGATTTGGAGGATGTGGTGACCAAGGATTCAGCTTCTACAGTATCAGGGACGGCCACACTTGAGACACCCTGAAATATTTGTGTTTAAACCCATGATAATTTAGTTTTTGTATTCACATTTTTCTCTTTCAAATTGGCCTTTGTGGTTGCTTTCAAAAGGCACCTGAAAGAAGCCGTAACAAGATCCTGATGAGCAGATTCCAGTGACCCATAGACAGTGAAGATGGTTTCTACAGTTCCATTTACTGATACTGAAAGTTTGTAACTGTATGAAGGTTGTATAGAAGCCCTTTCGCACAGTCAGTACCGGTATACAGTTTTTGGAAACACAGTACTGTCCCCCCCCCCATAATATATCTTAACATGTGGTGGGAATGGCTCAGCAGTCGTATAACACAGTGACACATTATTGCTTCCTGTCAGCTGGGAAGAATGGGTGAAAAAAGGGAGAGACATAGAGTAGGAGAGAAAAAGAGTGAGAGAGAGAGTGAGAGAAAGAGAGAGGGAACAGGAAAGAGAGAGAGAGAGAGAGGGCTAGTGGCTAAAACTGTAACAGCCAGTCCCAGTGATAGATGGTGTGGTGAACACGTAAGCTCTCTGTGTCAACTGTTGATCAGTATTTCCTGACCACAGGCAGTCACACTCCCCTTGTCAGCACTGACCAATCACATCACTGAGTGAACAGGGGCAACAGATGGACATAAATATATCAAATCGCATCAAAAGGCCGTCGTGCTGAAAGGCTTCAGGGCTCTGCTGGGGCTTGTCGCTCTGTCTCTGCCGGCCTTCCGTCGACGTCTCAAAATGTTTGTTCCAACTTCCATCTTAAACATCAACAACGTCTTCCTCTGTCTTTATCACAGATTCTGAAGTTCTGTACCGAAACGGAGATGGACACGTGATCAAGTTTAACTTTGTCGTAAACAAAACAGACATGTTCCTGACCAACAGCGTGTTTGTAAGTGAATCTACATGCTTGATGGAACCTGCTCTGTCATATTCATGAGATGGATTTGGGTTGAAAAAGCAGAACTGTGAGGAGCTAAGCTCTTTTTATTTATTGTCACGTTAGAAGGCTTCTGATGGGTTCTTTTAAAAAAAAAATTGCGTAAGTCTTTAAGCAGCTTTGGTATTCATTGGCAAGCTCGCTCCAGTAATTTAATGGAGTGGAAAAACAGGGGGTTAACCAGTTGTCAAATGTTTATTTGCAATAGACCACTTTCCCTGTGTGTTATTGGTGAGGTTATGGATTGTCTGTGAAGTACTGTAAAGTAAACATCAGGGTTTTCCACCACATTGACTCCATTGACTCGAAGTAAAGAACCATTATCCGTCTCCTTTCCAAGTCTGATGTCATTCGTATTCATATCTGTGTTTATCATTGAAATTCAGACCTGTTTCATGTGTTACAGGTGGATTTCAAAGTTGCTAGGTATTCTGTCTCCCCAGACATGAAATATGCACTCTTCGCCTATGATGTCAAACGGGTATGTCACTCAACACGCCACTGATGGTCGCTGCTTCCATAGCGTTGGGTCGTCACTTACAAGATTCAATTCTATTCAATTCAATCTAATCATTAGATTAGATTCTCAATCTTTGATTTGATTCTCAATCTTTAGATTCGATTCTCAATCATTAGATTCGATTTTCAATCATGCTCAATCCGAAAACACGAAAGCTAATATCACAAGGCAGGTTTCTTAGGATTCAAACCTCACAAACAGCCTGGGAAACATTCCGAGAGTGATTCTGAACTTAGCAAAGGTCCACACCATCCGACAGTATAGAGGGTTATGATAATATTATTGATGAGTTGTCATTACATAGTTCTCTTTTCAGGACAGGGTGGTAGAATACGTCAGATCCTTCAGCTTCGGCTGTGGCCGTTTAGCAGAGAACACGGAAGGTGTTTTAGATGGTTCAGTCATGAAACATCACATAATGGTATCAGTATTCAGTACTGTACATCACAGTATTTGGTACTGATGATGTGTTTGCTGTGACGGAGTGCGGAGGTCTCCTATTCTAATATCCGTATTGATTTTAGGTTTACAGGCATTCGTACACTTCGTCATACATCGTTTACAACATCCACACAAGGTAAGAATCCAAATGGAGTTGATGACCAGTCTGTCCTCTTTGTGTTGACATTAATACTGCAATGTTTGTGTGGATAAATGCTTTTCTGCTGTATTATTCACCAAGGCTAAAGAATCCTTTATTCAGTAACAGATGGTGTTTATTAATGTGTGTGTGTGTGTGTGTGTGTGGGGGGGGGGGGTATGCGTGAATGTACATGCGGTCTTCTGGCTATATGTGTGGTTGTGTGCGTGTGTGCAAATCTGTATATATGTGTCGGTGTGTGTGTATATCTGTGTGTGTATGTGTGTGTGTTAGGGAGGTGTGGGAATTGAACCCCCCTGAGGTTCAGAATGCAGTGCTCCAGCATGCAGCCTGGGGGATGCAGGGACAGCAGCTGGTGAGTGTGTTACACACACACACACACACACACCTATGCAAGCATGCACACACACAGACTTTCTTTAAAAGAAAACATATACTGAAAACTATTTTGATCCTCACCTAATAAAAACAGCATTTCGTATGCAGCTTGGTTTTGATACGACTCTTAAATGTAAAATTGAAATCCTCTGCACCCCCTCCAAAAATAAACTTCAAATTAACTTTGTTGTCTTGGTGGAGCTGCACGTCTCTGACAGAAGAAGGAGACAATGCAGTCTCCTGAGCGGGGGTCACTACTGCAGCATGATAGACTCCCTGACTTTCTCTATGAGCCCTCTGCCTAAAGAGAATATTCTCCCCTTATGGGGATGGACAATGACGCTTTTTGAATTGAAAACGACTGTATGAGTGTTCACACCGCTGTGTTCATTTCAGATGTACATCTTTGAAAACAACATCTATTACCAATCAGATGTGAGAAGCAATTCTCTGAGGATCACGTCCTCCGGGAAGGAGGGAGTCATTTTTAATGGGATCGCTGACTGGTTGTATGAAGGTTTGTATGGATGGTCGGCGACTTGCAGATTCAAGGCCCTACCAAGGACACTCCAAGAATATATAATATACTTCAAAAGGGGGGGAGAGAGAGAGAGAGAGAGAGAGAGGGAGAGAGAGAGAGAGAGAGAGAGAGAGAGGGGGGGGGGGGGGGAAGGGAGGGGGAGGGAAAGGGAAAGGGAGAGGGAGAGGGAGAGGGAGAGGGAGAGGGAGAGGGAGAGGGAGAGGGAGGGGGAGGGGGAGGGGGGGGGGAGGGGGAGGGGGAGGAAGGGAGAGAAATAGGCATTGGGGGAGAAAGAGGGATAGGGGGAGAGTGGGAGATGAAGAGAGAGGGAGGGAGAGAAACAGGGAATGGAGGAGAAGAATGGGATTGGTGTTAATAAATAACCGATAGACACAAATGAGTAAATCACATTTCCACAGATGAATGGCTTGTGCTTTCAGAGAAAGATGGGCTGAAATTCCAAATGAGTGCTAAATGCATTAGTCTGTCGAGAACACCAATTAAATCCAGGAAAAGTAATTCAGACATTTAGCTCAGATAATTAGATTCAAATGAAGGCAGGCCATTATCTTTCGCAAGGCAACATGGCAGACACTGTCTACCCTGTAACCTCAAAGATCATTCCAGGTGCTTTCGGAAGCGATCAAATAAAACATTGCTCCAAACAGGCTGCACTCGCTCACTGTCACTGCCAGTGTCGCCATCTCTTTCATACGAAAAAAGTGAAAGTCAAAAGATCAGGCTTTCAGTAAATACAAAATGAAAACTTTTGGGATGTTTTTGGTGTATTTGAAATGTTCCCCGACACCTTTTAACTGCAGTGGTGCATTTGTGTCAGAAGGGGGGAGGATAACAGCTGTTGTTGTGTTCAGAGGAGCTTCTGCGGTCGTATGTGACCCACTGGTGGTCTCCCGACGGGGCAAGGCTGGCCTACCTGACGATCAACGACAGCCTGGTGCCCAACATGTTGCTTCCCCAGTTCACTGGTAGCACATACCCCACAGGACTACATTACCCATACCCCAAGGTGAGCAGGAACCAGGAAATGAGATTGTGTGTGATTCCGTCTTGCGGCAGCTGTTGCGAAACCTTCATTTGAGCTCTTTGCTGAAATTTGCAGAACTCTGAGCCTTTTTTTCTCTACTACCTGTAGGAAAATGCCTAGCACCTCTAGCTTTGTAGTATACTTTGCGCAGGGCTTTGCAACTCCCACGTCTAAACCTCACATTATGTCTAGTCAAATGTAAAACAACCTTTTTGATGTTAAGATGGGTTTTTTACGGTTGTGTTTTTTACGGTTGTGTTTTGGGCGCAGGCGGGCCAGCTGAACCCCACCGTCCGTGTGTTTGTGGTCAACCTATTTGGGCCCACACACACCCAGGAACTGGTGGCTCCCAGTGACCTCCACTTCAGGTGACACAGTCACAGCCGAGCACAGTCTCCTCACAGACCCATACAGTACAATGACATCTTAATCATCCCCATCCGCAAGTTTCTGTGTATGCACGCTGGACGAATGGTTTATAAACTTTTCCATGTAATGTGTGTCTCTGGTGTATGCATGTCTCTGGTGTGGGTGTCTGATGTGTGTGTGTGTATCTGGTGTGTGTATGTGTCTGGTGTGTGTGTGTGTGTGTCTGGTGTGTGTGTGTGTGTCTGGTGTGTGTGTGTGTCTGGTGTGTGTGTCGGTGGCTCCAGGGACCGCTATGTGACGATGGTGGAGTGGATCAGCACCACCCACCTCAGCGTGCGCTGGATGAACCGTGCCCAGAACGCCTCGCTGCTCAGCGTGTGTGAAGCCGCGGCGGGGTCGTGCGTCCAGGTGTGTGTGTTCGCCCGGGCGGCAGGAGAGGCATCTCTCAGGACTTGGCCTCGTTAGCCCTGGGACGCTAATGACACCACGTTGTTCATCATCCATTAGCCGGGAGCAAGGACGCATGGCTAGTGGTCCTGGGAGGCCAAGCTGGATATAGCATGATCTTGACATACCTAAAATATGGCTTTTTCTAAACACCAGAAACGCTATTTTTGTGATCTACTTTGTTCATACGGATCTATCTGATTTCTGTCTTTCTTTCCAGAGACACGAAGAGACGTCAGATCTCTGGCTCACAGGACAGGTATCGCCGTTTGGGGGGGGGGGTCAAAGTCTTTTTGCAGTTTTTTTCGTGCCAATAGAGGGCAACAATGAGCTGAGTGTCCCCTGAAAGCTGTGTTTTGATCCCAGGACCAGAAGCCCATGTTCTCTCAGGACATGAGCCGGTTCTTCCTCACCACCCCTGTGAGGCAGGGCGGACATGGCGAGTTCAACCACATCACCATGTTTACCAGGAAGGTGAGTGCTGCTTTCACTGGGACAGAATGGAAGATATTGAATGGTGTGGTGTCTGAGTAGGGGTTGTTAATATTGAACGTTCCACCTCCGATTGGGTTTCCTGTCCTCAGTCCAGGAGCGATCAGAGCGAGGTCCGTCACCTGACGTCCGGGAGCTGGGAGGTCACCAGGATCCTGGCCTACGATGAGGACAACCAGATCATGTGAGTGACATGGCATGCTTGTTTGCATTTACTTCAGGGCTGTGACATCATTTAAAAAAAAACTTTGAGTGAGATTTGGTGGGGCCAGAATGTTAACTCCCCCCCACCCCCCAAGAGACGAGCTTTCACGGGTGTTCGTGTGTGTATATTGCTTCACGCTGTGTGCCAGCGCCTCGTCCAGTACGGTTTACAATGTCGGCAGGGCTACTAGGTTGGCGTTGCCTTCTCAGGGTGAGAAATACAAGGTGTGGCGTGTGAGCGTGTCAACTGGTTGAAATGCGTGTCTCACTCCCACATACATGAGAGTTGGCAGCCCTGATACATAGATCACACAAAATATTTATACCACATTTTATATTTATATTCAATCAGCAGACTGTTATCCGAAGCGACGTGCAAATAATGCCTGAAGTAAGTGAAGCTGGTAATCAAGGATCAGAAGTGCGCAGTTCTAACAGAGTTTCAGTGGCCACGAGCCAAGGAACAGTCTGTTTTTCTAACCGCCTCCTCATCTACTTAACACATATTAGCTGTCATATTTTCTCCATCACCTCCTTCCGACTATAACCAGATCTATCTTCAGTTTGAAATTAGTAGCATTCATTAGCGTTGTTTTAATGAACCGTTATTTATTTTTGAACCTTAATAGATATTTTCTCAGTACTGAGGATTCACCACAAAAGCGACATCTGTACAGGTGAGTCCTACACCACACAGTCTGAGCACAAACTCTTGTCATGCACCTCCGGACAACACTGGACGTTAAACCGTTAAGCACTCAAGCAGACCCAGTGATGAAACATCCCATAATATAACCGCTCGCCTTCCCAGTGTGTCTGCCGTCGGTGTGTTTCCACGGCAATGCCTGACCTGCCAGCTGAACCATGAGTGCAGCTTCTATGATGCCGAGCTCAGCCCCAGCACCCAGCACGTCCTGCTGCGCTGTCGAGGTGAGAGGCGGCTCCGCCCACGCTCCTCTCTCATGTTCCTCGCCTCCTCCCCCACGCTCTCTCCCATGTTCCTCCCCTCCTCCCCCACGCTCCTCTCTCATGTTCCTCCCCTCCTCCCCCACACTCTTCTCTCATGTTCCTCCCCTCCTCCCCCACACTCCTCTCTCATGTTCCTCCCCTCCTCCCCCACGCTCCTCTCTCATGTTCCTCCCCTCCTCCCCCACACTCCTCTCTCATGTTCCTCCCCTCCTCCCCCACACTCCTCTATCATGTTCCTCCCCTCCTCCCCCACACTCCTCTATCATGTTCCTCCCCTCCTCCCCCACACTCCTCTCTCATGTTCCTCCCCTCCTCCCCCACACTCCTCTCCCATGTTCCTCTCCCACACTCCTCTCTCATGTTCCTCCCCTCCTCCCCCACACTCCTCTCTCATGTTCCTCCCCTCCTCCCCCACACTCCTCTCTCATGTTCCTCCCCTCCTCCCCCATGCTTCTCTCTCATGTTCCTCCCCTCCTCCCCCACACTCCCCTCTCATGTTCCCCCGCTCCTCCCCCACGCTCCTCTCCCATGTTCCTCCCCTCCTCCCCCACACTCCTCTCTCATGTTCCTCCTCCCCCACACTCCTCTCCCACATAACTGTATATAATTCAGTTCATACATGGATTATGATGATTAAAAAAAAAAAAAAGACAAGTTGCTATATTTGTTGCGTTTTGTCTCTCACAGGCCCAGGTGTCCCCATGGTCATGTTGCTGAGCTTCCAGAATCCCAACTGTGAGTGTGTGTGTGTGTTTGTGTGTGTGTGTGTGTGTGTGTGGGGGGGGGTGAAGGTCTTGCAAACATTAGCTGGCACTTTAAGATTTGAATGCCAGTTTTTCTGCCTGTGAGCGTCCAGTAACTCTGAACCTGTTGCAGTGATATCATAATTGCGGTGCACTTACATGTCCATTTTTTCAAGCAAATCTAAAACAAACAACAAATCAAGATGCCACTATGCAGATTAAATTGCCTTTGGCATTTTATTTATTCGATTTAAACCTTTCGGTTTGTCAAGAAGCCACGTCTGTTCGAGTTCGTCTTTCACGCGAACAGTGTCTGTCACAGTCCATTTCTCCAACCCAGTTCTCCAGTTGATGGTGAGCCATGTGTTTAACAGCGTACTATATCCTGGAGAACAACGCTGCTGTCCGAGCTGCTTTGGAGAAGAAAAAGACCTTTAAGATCGAAATCAGGGCCATTCCACATGAACACTTTGGTAAGAGTCACTTCTGAAGTGGTCTTCGCCTCCGTATCACTCTGTGTTTTTTTTTTCTCTTTCTCCCTCTCTCTCTCTTTTTCTCGCACACACGCACACCTACACACAGTAGTGGTACACAAACGCAATCCTTTTCTTCTCAAACTCATTTCCATCCCTGTAATTTTCTCTTTTCTCTTTCCTCTCACAGAACTTCCTTTGAAATTGACCTATCCTGTTGACTTCTCTGAATCTTTTTTCTACGGCCTTCTCTTGATTGTGTAAGCACATTTCCATGTATTCTACGTCAATATGTATGGTAAAAGTTGAATGTGTGCTGTCACATTTGTCGCTAGCTTTGCGTGCAGTAAACATACTTTCTTTCTTCCTCCCTCTCCCTCCCCCCCTCTCTCCCAGAGACGGCAGTCCTGGCAGCCAGTCTGTGAGTGATGAGTTCCAGCTGGGCTGGGACTCTGTGCTGGTCAGCTCGGAGGACGTCATCGTGGCCCGTGTGGATGGCCTGGGCTCAGGCTACCGGGGCCAGCGAGTCCTGCACCAGGTCCATAAGAAGCTGGGGACCCTTGAAGTCCAGGACCACATTGCTGCATTGGAGTAGGTCCAGTGTAGTACCGTTGTTTAGAAATGCAGTTGGTTTATCTATTGTTGTTGGTTTTCTGGTACGTTTTTTTTGCCTGATTGCCCTTGGTGAAATGAATCAAGTGCCCCTAAAGTATCTGAACAATAAATTCTCAATTGAAACCTTGATTTTAGGCCTGTCCTGTGTTCGTTGAAGTTTGTAGGTGGGACGATATAGATGGTGGTTGAGGTATATCTCGTTTGAAACACAAGGCAATCAAAAATCTCAAATGGTGTTTGTTTTGTTGTTGCCAGGTACTTGATGAAACTTCCATATGTTGATCGCTCACGCATTGGGATCTACGGAAAGGTACTGTAAATGGACTGGAGAGGAGTCATTTGATTGGCTCAGAGAAGTCGACACACCTCCAATGAAATACCTGATAGAGGGGAGGGGACAGACTTAAAGGAAATCTCTCAGACTTCAGTTTACTATGATTTTGCATTTCCATCAACTCTCCTTTTGGAAATTATGTATTATTAACATTCTTCCGTAAGTAATTACAATATTGATTCATTTAGTGGAGAGGTGTTCTTTTTACAGGGCTATGGTGGTTACATCTCCTTAATGTTACTGAAGTCGACAGACAAAATCAAGTGTGCCGTTGCCATGGCTCCGGTGACTAATTGGACTATGTATGGTAAGCAAATGCTGTGAACTTTACAAAGCGTCTTCACTGGCTTAGGTGACACATTTTCTCTGAGGAACAGGAAAAGTTATGATGAATATTGTTTATTTTCCAAATTGCAGCTTCGGCATTTTCAGAGCGATACTTGGGCCTTCTGTCGGAAGGTGAAAACAGATATCAAGTAAGTTGTTTACCTTGGCCCATATGCTGTTTGAATCCTCTCATTCTGTCTTCTCCCCTGTTTCACACACACTGTGATGTCACACCAGATTGGAAAACAGCAAGACTTTTAGCACTGTACTGTGTGGGTGTGTCTTCAGTTTGTCTGCACATTTGTCCATGGTATTGAATTGACAACAACATAAAAAAATGGCACTAGCCCTGTTCACCGGGGCTAGTTCACCAGGGCTAGTTCACCAGGGCTAGTTCACCAGGGCTAGTTCACCAGGGCTAGTTCACCAGGGCTAGTCAAAGAGGAACATTGATTTAGAATGTCACAGGGTTCTCTGGAACCTCTCGGCACAGCTGCTCGTCTGTGTCTGATTAACGTAAGGCCATTGGAAGTGTGTTTCTTCAAGGGGGTTGTTGATATGTGGGCCAGACAGTTCTATTTCGGTCGCTCCCTTAGCTTTAGTGAGTCAAATGATGCTAGCAGTGAGAAGAAGCAGAAAATGACCACAAGTGCATCAGTAGAATTTCACCCATGCATTCTTTGGAGAAAAGAAATGATTATGATGATTTGGTTGTTGCTTTGTTAATGGCGCACGGTTGCCAGAGTTCGGCAACGCAACGTTTTATATTGTAATCAGCTGGGGGTTTGTGTAGAGAAGAAGACTGCTGTCATCCACATGAAGTCCTGCTGGTTGTCTTAAGCCGCTCTCTTAACTCTTCCCCCCCCTTGGACCCGTGCTGTTCTAGGCTTCTAGTGTGCTGCAGAACATGAAAACACTTCACGGAAAGGATCTGCTTTTGGTTCACGGAACTGCAGACAGTAAGGGCTGGGGGACTCAGTCGTCATGTCAACAAAAATCGCCAAAAAAGCGTCATAACAACAATTTGGGTTGTATCCAGAGGTAAAACAATGATATGTTTTTCTTTTTTTTTTCTAGCAAATGTTCATTTTCAGCATTCGGCAGAACTCATTCAACGTTTAATAAAGATTGGGGCAAACTACTCGATGCAGGTATGGTCTGCGATTCACATGAATCAGTACAGAGCAAACATCCTTTGGGCCGTTGTTGTGGATAATGCTGTGAAACATTAACCTTGACTGTAGTAAATATGTGTCAAACTGTAGCTTGTAGCTCCATGCTGTTTGTTTTGGCTCTGAGGACAGATGCTGTCTGAGTGACAGCTTCATCGCCTGGCTGTGTGTCCTCACCGACCTTGTTTTTGAGACAGATTTACCCGGACGAAGGCCATTTCCTGTCACCTAAGAGCCAGCGGCACTTCACGGAGTCCCTGATTGGCTACTTCAGAGTGTGTCTGCAGGGATACGGATCATTGTTACCCGAGCAACCGAAGGAGGAGGAGTGACGGGGCCTCCGGACAAGCAAGGAAAGCTGTTAGCACTGTGCTGGGGATTGAGATGTTGGCACAGGATTGTTGTGTGTGTGTGTGTGTGTGCGTGTGTGTGCGTGTGTGTGTGTGTGTGTGTGTGCGTGTGTGTGTGTGTGTGTGTGTGTGTGTGTGCGTGCGTGTGTGTGTGTGCGTGCGTGTGTGTGTGTGTGCGTGCGTGCGTGCGTGTGTGTGTGTGTGCGTGCGTGCGTGCGTGTGTGTGTGTGTGCGTGTGTGTGCGTGCGCGCGCGTGCGTGCGTGCGTGCGCGTGCGTGCGTGTGCGTGCGTGTGTGTGTGTGTGCGTGTGTGCGTGTGTGTGTGTGTGCGCGTGCGTGTAAATCTCCAAACTAGCAGATAAGTTAACGGACAACTAATACGGTTGTCAGTTTTTCGTTTTTTTTCAACTCAGTTGACAGATTTTCTCTACACACCTTGATTTTTGCCTGTACATTCCTTTCGTCACCTCCATAACCGCTTGCGCGTGTTGGCTGGTTTAGGAGCTGTTTTTATCGCAAAACAGACAATTTCTCCCTTGTTTCAGTGCACGTTCCTTTTTTTCCTCATTGATAAAATCAATGTGCACAAGATGATATACTTTTGCGTTTCAGTTCATTTGTTGATGTGCAGTTGCATCATGGTCGTGCTCTCAACTCTTCACACTTCATTTGCCGCTGGACGAAGGAACACGTACTGTACAGGGTACATGTGTATTTGCAGACTTTCTGCTCCATCTGAGCGAGAATATAGACACTGTTTTAGAGGGTAAAGTTGTACCCTTTGGTTTGATACATTTTGGTTTTAAACAATGGTGAACGTGGGCATGGTATCAATTGTGTATCAAGTCAACTATTGTGTTCTTTGCTTATATGGCTTCTGTTGGATATTTGAATAATAAATATTACAAAATACATAATTCTTCATGTTTTCTTCTTTCCACAGTACATGCATCTTTCTTGGGATGTGCAAAGTTAATCCTGTGTTTCGTCTGAATATGCACCAACAACGTTATTCAGAGGAAAAGGTCAAGGTATTGATTCATTTCAGTGCTGAGACCACCTGCTCAGACTATGATAAATGGATGTTTCCGAAACCTCCTGTAGTCCTATTGGCTTTATCTTTACTCTGTGCAGAGTAGGGTGTCTACTCAACTAAAGAAGTAGAGGTCGAACATTCCAGTAAAAGTTCCAGTAAAATTCTGTTGTTAGAATGTAACAGTAACATTCCTCTGTTTAATTGATTGTTCAAATTGTGACATTCTAATAATGGAATGCCACTGTGAAAATTGGTGCCATTATATTGTTAGAATGTCACAGAAACGTTCCGTTTATAGAAGGCGATTGTGACATTCGATTTCTAGGACAGGCGGGTACCGCAGAGATAAGCATACATTGTATGCCCATTAGCAGTTTAAGTCAAGTTCATCAATGATGCATACTTTTATTTCTAATATTTTTTTCAACCTTTCAAAACCTTTTTTCCCCCACACGTAAATGAACGGAGAGAGGAGTGAAGGAGAGGAGAAGAGATAAGCCTCGAGCAGAGTGCATACTCTAGGCTAGAGCACAGTAGAGTTTAGTAGGGTCCTACTCATCAATTATGCAAACTTTTTTTCGAAAGACATTTTAAAACCTTTCGCACTTAATTTTTTCACACTTGAAGTGAAGGAAAGGTGTGACTTTTCAGTAGTATGAATGCCAGTGTGAACAAAACTAAATGCATTTCATGTGTCTATGCAAGCATTTCACGCATGCGGAGGTGAGTTTTCAGTAATATGGATGTGTGTGAACGTTTCATATGTGAATGTGTTGCCTATGTGTTTCCTATGTGTTTGTGTAAGGACAGTTTGAATGATTTCCTAAACGGGCCCTTCTAGGAGAAGGTAGGCAGGTGAAGGTAACACTGTTTGGAGGGATAGCTCCACTGGGGCCGTGTCCTGGGGAGGCTACTGTCGCTGGTGACAACAGAGTTCCACCTGTTCCCAGTCCATCCTAACTTGATTAGTTTCAGATCAATTTAAAAAAAAACTTTGTCCTGAGCGCCTTCAGTAGACGTAGCTAATGAGTCAAGGCGATAATTCAGATCACATATCTTCTATATATTTCTATAACAATATACTATATGTTTCGCCAGCTCAAACTCTATATCTTCTTTGAATGTTTCGCATAAGCTCTCAGAAGTATTCTAGCGAAGAACCTTGAGGTGGTTAATGAAAGAACTTGTCAGGATGTAACATCTCCTCCAGTGGGAGATTCCTTTGTACCTCCATGGATTCACCTGTGATGGCTTTGCAATTTATTATTCATGGCTTGGGGATTTCAGCTATTGCTGCTGCGTTTTCAAAAGCGTTGATGTGAGGAGGTCATTCATCACTTTGACAAAGGGGGTTGCTCTCAGTAGCCTGGAAACCAATACAATTCCAACCTTGCTGATACCATGATGCTAGATGTGAACATCCAGCTCCACTGAAACGACTCTTAGCTTTATGATAAGCAATCTGCCCCACCTAGCCAGAGGTAGCGCGAGCACATGGATCACAAAGAAGTCTAAAGCAGTGAACCGCATGTTTCAACCATGATAACCCACTACTGCTTGACATTTGAGTGTGTTTTTTAGTTTTTTTAACCTTACGTTTACATATTTCCCTGATTTGTAAGATGGGAAGCAAGCAACCTAATACTAGGCTACTATAGAAACTATATGTGCTAACACTAATTAGCTGTCTTGGACGCTTTAGTCTTTACTAGGCATGGGGTACGTTTATCAATCTGCTGTCCACTCACCGCACTTTTCTGTTTCCGTCATCTCTTTCCCCCTTGCCTTTCTCCGTGTGTGTTGTACTGAGACAATGGAGAAAATAGTTATACACGATGTGTTTCCATGAGTGGCTATGGCCCCAGGCCTGGATAGTCTCGTGTTTATACATGTCATGAAATAGCCATGGACGAAATAGACAATGTGTAGGAAATATACATGATATAGCGCAACTATGCATACTGATTTAGTGTACAATACTAGCCTTTCTTGTGGCCAGATAGCCTAAGGCACAAAACAGCAGCTGTGTGTCAATGGCTGGACCAATTTTTCAAAGCAAATTTTGTGACTTGAAAAAAATTACTTTGATGTTTCAGTCGAGAAGGCCCTAGCAACAGCAAACTGGTTGGCAACACTGCAACAACACAGAGAAAACTCTCCTATTGATGCCAAATCTAATGTTGAGAAATATCAGGATTCAAATGAGATAATCCCCCCTGGATATGATGTCTATTATAGCTAACTGTTTTGACTTGAATTAAGAGTGTTGTGATGTCATAGCCAGAAATTATTTATGGGGAGTTCCATCTTAAAAAATAATAATATCAACAGTTCCAATTTGTGTTGTTGTAAGGACTCATGAATCTGATGGGGCTGTATGTGAATAAGGCCCCATTCCCCCTCGTGACTAAACCGAAGCGAGAAACACCTCTTCATGAGGGCTAGGTGTGATATTAGTTGACTAACTCCACAATTACTCTAATTTACTGATATTTCAGAATATGGTTGATATGATTTTTCCTGTCGTTGGAGTTCTAATCCTGCAGAACAATCCCCTTACATAACGTGTTTACAATCCCGCCATCCCGTGTGCCGGTGGTGGGATTCCATAGGAACCTGTAGTTCCTCTGAACCTTCCAAGATTACAGTTTCGCCTGGATCGATACTTATGAGCGGCATTAGAGCTCCATCTTGTGGTTAACTGTCGAAAACTCAACTAGGCTTACCTGTGCACGACCGCAAGGACCACAACATTGTTATTCAAATAACAACTATTTCATATGCTCCAAGACTGTTATTGTACAGACTTTGTGCCATTACATAATCCTATAACCTCAGACGCAAACTGTCGTCATCACACCAAACTGACCCTCTTGTCAAACTTGTGTTAGATGTTCAACCAAATCAAGCCTTAAAAAGTTAAAGTAAAGCGTGATTCATTGCGCATTCCGTCCCTGGGACCTTCTGTCAAGGACCATCCAGACACCGGCCTGATAACAAATCGTGCATCATTTCCGTGTCTGTGTTTCCGTTTCTCTGGCGCATTCTCGTCACTCTTACCTCTGTGACGGAGGAACCATATGAGAGAACACCTGCAACACATTAGCTTTAAATCACTCGTCTTCTCCAGCTGCACCTGCACCCGTCTACCGGAGATACACGTTTTTTCCTCTTTAGGTCAACAACCCCCCCCCCCCCCCCCCCCCCCCCCAGACACACACACACACACACATAAATGACTGTTTGAACTGGGTTAAAACTGATTTAAAATGATCTTGTTTTAGTGTGACATCTCTCTTTCATTCGTGTGAAGTGAGGTGGAGGACAATCTAAACATACTTAATCCTTTACGTAACCAATTTAATTTAGGCCCACTCCACATATAACTGATAGGCCTACAGGATCATCAGAACCAGCGTGGTTGGTGGTGCGCTATTCCCTCGCTCCCAGCCCACAGGCATGCTCAGGGCCGACTGAAGGAGGGGGCGGGGGAGGTCTGTGCGCACTAGTGGCAGTGAAGAATGGGGGAGATTTGCAGTAAATTCCAGAGCATGACCCGATCCGTTCATACCTCCCAGGGTACATCTGGGCCTACAGGCCGCTCAGGCAGCAGCTGCTCCGGCCGCAGACGAGCTCAGGGTGGGTGGGATGTGCCGGAGGGGGTTCCCGGCTGCTTCGAATAGCTCGTGCGTTTGTCGGGCACCTGTTATGTCAAGCTACATCACGCCATGTCATTTTGAACCGATGAATGACTAAATTATTTTTTTTTAAGCCAAAGATTCAGAATATGCTTTTTTTTTTTCTTTCACCATTCTCTGTAATATCATACGTTCTGCAACGATTAGACATAGCCTAAAGCGAAAGCCGTAGATGAGAATGGGCTTCCTCTGTTCATTCAGTTTGATTAAACTGTCTCTCCATTGGATGACAGTATAGCGGCTAACTACTGCCTTGTTATTGCAGTATCTTACCAACATTGCCAGCCTGCTCAGATAACAGCTTGTATGGCCAATTGATCAAGCTCTCTCCAGGACCAGGACCGGTCAGATTTGAACAACTTCACACCCCGTTTGGTGACAACAAGCCATGCCTGTTGAAAGACACAAACAGTTTCAGTCTGGTGCCATCTGTGCCCTTGCGCCTCAGACAGACTGGTAGATTAATGACCGATAGTGGCACGAGGGACTATTAAAACTAAGTTATAATGGTGGGTTTTTGTACTTCCATAGAAGTCCAGGGCCGCAGATTTGGCTGGCACAATACCGGATTATAGGTACTGCCAGGAATTTAATTGGCCAATGTATCATAAATGCTCAACACGTTTAAAGTATTTATCATTCAGTAGCTTGCCAAAAATATAAACGTGATGTTGGAACTTGAGTCTGATCAATAGTATCACATACTTTTTAAAGGCCTATCAGACAAATAGAGATGGGCGGTGGAATTGTAGCGATCACATTGGTTGCGGCTACTTTCTTTCACCAGCAGGTAGCATCCTAATCAAAGTATTTCGGTTTTCGAAGGACCTCTGTGGTCGACACCTGGGTGCGCTGTTGTCTACGTTTTTAAAGTGATGAGAAGCAGGACAGGAAGGATAATTTGTGCCCACGTGTTCTTCCTAGTGTGTAAAAACACATTTGCTTTTTACTGTAGAACATAACACAGTTGCAGTAGAGTTCACCAGCACAATGGGCTACCTGTTTCTGGCTTTGCTGTAGGCAAACAATGCATTACATGGGATATTTTATGAATTCTGCAGACACTTTAATTCGAAGCAACATAAAACCAGAACATATAGAAATCAGTACCCTCACAGAGGAAGTGAGTAAAGCTGTGTTTGTTTGCAGACATTGTTTTGGACTGATGGACAAGCGTACCATCTCAGTAGACTTCAATCGTGTCGTGTTAGACTGTAGGGGCGTCTCTCCATTCAGCTTGACCTAGTTTGATACCCTACACCTGCCTCTTCCAGAGCAGAACGGTGAGGCAGCAGCCCCATAATGATGTCCTCGCCCCATCTCAGAGGTCATCAGCTACCCGCTGAAGCAGAGCTGGAGTGGGGATGTTCTCCCATCCTTGCCCCCTGAACCAGTCATCTCTCCAAGAGCTCCCTTCACCCAACCCACCTGGGCCCAGTAAGTCAGTCTGCAGAGAAAATACTGTATGACAATGTACTGTTCTAATGCGGCGGTTGCTAAGCAGTCATCATCACCTCACAACAGGAACAGAACATTCATTTCAGAACATAGATATGTGATCCCTCTCACTAACTCATCCACTCTTCTGGAACTACTTAGTGTCTCTTTTCCAAACATTCCATCAGTGGGCCATCTCCTATACTCCTATCTCCTATACTCCTATCTCCTATACTCCTATCTCCTACACTCCTATACTCCTATCTCCTATCTCCTATACTCCTATCTCCTATACTCCTATCTCCTATACTCCTATCTCCTACACTCCTATACTCCTATCTCCTATCTCCTATACTCCTATACTCCTATCTCCTATACTCCTATCTCCTATACTCCTATCTCCTATCTCCTATACTCCTATCTCCTATACTCCTATCTCCTATACTCCTATCTCCTACACTCCTATACTCCTATCTCCTATCTCCTATACTCCTATACTCCTATCTCCTATACTCCTATCTCCTATACTCCTATCTCCTATACTCCTATACTCCTATACTCCTATACTCCTATACTCCTATACTCCTATACTCCTATCTCCTATACTCCTATACTCCTATCTCCTATACTCCTATCTCCTACACTCCTATACTCCTATCTGCTATCTCCTATACTCCTATACTCCTATCTCCTATACTCCTATACTCCTATACTCCTATACTCCTATACTCCTATACTCCTATCTCCTATACTCCTATCTCCTATACTCCTATCTCCTACACTCCTATACTCCTATCTCCTATACTCCTATACTCCTATACTCCTATACTCCTATCTCCTATACTCCTATACTCCTATACTCCTATACTCCTATCTCCTATACTCCTATACTCCTATCTCCTATACTCCTATACTCCTATCTCCTATACTCCTATCTCCTATACTCCTATCTCCTATACTCCTATCTCCTATCTCCTATACTCCTATACTCCTATCTCCTATACTCCTATCTCCTATACTCCTATCTCCTACACTCCTATACTCCTATCTCCTATCTCCTATACTCCTATCTCCTATACTCCTATCTCCTATACTCCTATCTCCTACACTCCTATACTCCTATCTCCTATCTCCTATCTCCTATACTCCTATACTCCTATACTCCTATACTCCTATACTCCTATCTCCTATACTCCTATACTCCTATACTCCTATACTCCTATACTCCTATACTCCTATCTCCTATACTCCTATCTCCTATACTCCTATACTCCTATACTCCTATCTCCTATACTCCTATACTCCTATCTCCTATCTCCTATACTCCTATCTCCTATACTCCTATACTCCTATACTCCTATCTCCTATACTCCTATCTCCTATACTCCTATACTCCTATCTCCTATACTCCTATCTCCTATACTCCTATCTCCTATACTCCTATCTTCTATACTCCTATCTCCTACACTCCTATCTCCTATACTCCTATCTCCTATCTCCTATCTTCTATACTGGGAGTGTATGGTGTAAGGTATCATGTCTCCTGTATTCCGGCCATACCGGGAGATGTGTGAGAATCGGATGTGCTCTCCAGGGCTACGCTGGAGTTCAGGTGAAACCACGGCCCTGACAAATGGCTGACGTGTCTGTATTACGGACGGATAGACATTCTATTAGAATGGGGTTGTTGGGATGGTGTTGGGGTTTGGGGGGGGGGGGGGGCTGGGGGTGTGGACTATAATGGACTGTGAATCACTGCAGATAATAGAGTTGCCAGTTTGAATGACTGAGGAGCAGGTGAATTCGATTAGACTCCTTTGTTTTTGATTCAGTCATTTTCTGGCCCTACCATTGGGGAAAGCCTGGGTATCAGGGTCTGGTCAGGTAATTATCACAGCTTAATATCCAACGTGATGTTCCAGTTTCTGTCAGTACAGCTGTGAGCTTCTTAAACGGTGCAGTGGGCTGAATGACAAATTCATCTCCAAATATTTCGTGGAAGAATGAAAGAAAGAAAATAAGAATGGTGGGAATTGATTACATTGGGTGTGTTTTGTTCTGCTGCTGTGGTTCTGTATCTTTTCACATCCACAGAAAATTATTTTAGATTTAGGCTTTCCGTAGTTGATGATATCACTTGTGTATTGTTGTATTGTAGTATTGCAGTAATTTGTGGAAATTTGGTAGCTGGTAGTAATGTTGTACATTGCAGTAATATACTAATGTGTAGTGGTGTATTAGGTATTTATAATAATATAGTCTTTAATGCATATAATAATGCATTAAAATATATACTTTTCTAATCTAGTGGTGAATGGGAGGATTGAATATGTGAGGCAGATATCCATGGTCACAGTCCTCTGCACTGCTCTTCTCCAGTCCACTGACCAATGATGAGCAGACAATGTGTGATGTCACACTGGGGATGAACTCTGCGTCTCTGTCACGCTCCTTATGTGATGTCACAATGAGGATGAACTCTGCCTCTCTGTCACCCTCGCTGTGTGATGTCACAATGAGGATGAACTTTGCCTCTCTGTCACTCTCCCTATGTGATGTCACAATGAGGAAGAACTCTGCCTCTCTGTCACCCTCGCTGTGTGATGTCACAATGAGGAAGAACTCTGCATCTCTGTCACCCTCCTTGGCTTCTGGAGAACAGAGCTTGTTTACCCACCAGTGCAAAATGTCGCATTTGATCCATCAGTTTCCAAACCTGGGCTACAATTCGTTTAACACAGTCTAGCATGCGGCAGTGAGCTATGACAACAATGTTTGTAACATTGTAACTGTGAATGTTGAAAAGCTGCCATTCTCTGTAACACTAACTACATGGGCTTAAATACTTAATACAACACACAAGACACACAAACCATGCACACGCACACACACACACACTGCTGTACTTTGTACGTTCGCACAGAGCCCGACGGTGAGGATGAAAGAACAAACACACAAACACAGTGAATCAGAGTCTGTTGTGTTTAGTCATCTCTGAATACCTCCCTCCTCTATGGAGGATCAGCTTATGAGGCATCCAGAGGGTCCATTTCCTTCTGCCTCGGCCTCTCCACTGTACCACGCTGACAGGTGTAAGATTAACTTTGTTAGGTGTCGACTCGTTCGTGCAAGCCAAATTAAATTAATGGAACAAATTTCCCCAGTAATTAAGATAAAAATTCATGTCAGCTGTAACCTTGCCGTGCACTAATTATGTACAAATGATTTATCATCTGTTTCGCCCTGAATTTTAATCTCCCTCTCATTGATAGCTGGAGCCGGTGTTAAGAGATGAGACTTGATTAACACTGACAGTTTGGAGCAACCCAAGGCTCGCCACGAGCCAGCCAATGAGAACGGTCCATCTCGAGAGTGCTCTTTCTTCTTCCTTCATGCAATTAGAGAGCATTAAAGGTGCAGGCGCGCAGAACAGCCGGAGCATGATGTATTCTCTTTACCAGGGGGCTTATTGTAGCGGTTTGCACAGGCATCGGCTGTCTCCATATCTTTATCCCCATGGCTGAGTTTGAGGTCGTTTTGACCAATAATTGCCCTCCGTGGTGCTGTATGGTGTGTAGAGTATGTGGTGAATGGAGGCACTGCCACGGTCCCTCACAGTGGTGCCTGGCATGGCAGGGTGGAGGGTCCGGGAAGATCAGAGACTTCACCACGCCACGGACCCAAGCTCTGGATCAGACAAAGGCATCTTGGGAGGCGTGTGTGATTTCAAAGACTACCTCTCTCTCTCTTGCTCTCTCTCTCTCTCTCTCTCTCTCTCTCTCTCTCTCTCTCTCTCTCTCTCTCTCTCTCTCTTGCTCTCTTTGTTCCTGCAAATGGGATTCTCTCACCTGCTTTGTCTATCCTTCAGCAGAGTGCGGGGCAGGGTGTGTTCAATCGCAGACACTTGGGGGCGCCAGACTGCCGGGGCTTAGAGAGGGAAGCAGAGTGGTGGTACTGCACAGAGGGTTCCACATCTAAAACAAACAGCCTCATTTTTTATACATTTATGGCTTGACTGGTTTATTCATTTCCCTTGATTTGCTCCAGTTGCTGAAACCCTGCATTAGAGGGCAAACACAAACAGAGCAGCATGCAGCATCGTGACCTCTCTCTCTAATGCCTGTGGATTGGAGACTGCAGGAAAATCCTTGGCCAATATGTGGCCCGGGCAGAAAGCAAAACAAAGAATGATGTATGCTATACTATCCCCTCTCTCACACGGCCTCGAAAAGCCTGTATTGTTTTCCTTTTGGATATTTTGCCAGGAGCTTTTCCCATCCACTGTTTAAACAGGGAGTGCTGTGTTTCCAGTGAAGCCTTTTACCACTAATGTGGATTAATTGATGTTGTGGCGAAAAAGATGTATCCCCAAAGAGAAGAGCCCCACAATGCGCATAGTGGAACAACAAAACGGCAATTACAGACCATCTTTGTACGACGACCACAGAGTTGGGTCCCTGTCATATCTGTTAGTTTGGAGCCAAACACCTTGACTGAGAGGAATAGCCGTCGTCGAAGAGTCTATTTTCCCTCGTGTTTGGGTACGGGAAGGGAGACGGCATGGATCAGTTGGGGTTCATGCATACATTTAGCTTCCCCTCGAGAGGCTCTGGGAGATACAAAGCTATTACTCATATTTCTCTATTCATTTGAGCTTGTCTCCTCCTCTCTGCTGCCCCCTCCCTGGCTCTGCCACTGCCCCTTCACGGCCACCGCCCGGCCCTGCGGCCTGTCACACACACTTAGAGCTGTTTCTTGATCTGCTCTCCCTCGGTGGAACCCATGCTAGTGCTCCCACTTCCAATTGCATGGAAGAGAAGAAGAAGAAAAAAAGAAAAAAAGGGAAAGGTATAATTGAAGAACAAAGCCCATGATGCTGTGTAGCAACAGGACTATGCCCATATGTTGTGCACAACCGAACAGATGCTGGGGACGCGAGCCCTGCTCTGATATTTGCTCTGAGATGCTTCGCTGAGATTTGTAGAGATTGGTGTTTTCTCAGTCATGCAGTACTTATGGACCTGCATTTACGTTGCTTATTGCAATGTGCATAATATTCCTATAAAAACATCCAATGCTATTACACTACATCACGCTGTATATACGCTATAACAACTGAGTTTCCTTATATGTCACTACAACAATTATATTTTAATAGGAACCATAATGCAATTGCAGCATTATTACTGTATTAATTGAAAGGTGGGTTGACTATGCAGCAACATTGCTTTACATTTGTATTATAGCCGACACTAATATACTAATTAAGTCCAAATCTCTGTATGAACCTACATAATCCACTTAAGGCTGACTCTAGAGGCAGGCTTAAGAGGCAGATCCCCAGCGAGGCATGTCCTTACGGGCATCTCTCAGCATCCGTCCTAATTTGTCATCATGAGCCGGGATCTGGAGGAGCGTTTTTATTGTCGTGGGGGAATTGAACCTACATGCAGAGGTTGAAGGGTTAATTAGAAACAAGTGAGGGGTCAGGGCGGACCGTTCGTGAGGAAGGAATGGAGCCCTGTGCTCTGGTAATGGGTGGGTGGGGGGAGGAGGGGGTCGGGGGGCTTGCTTTAACGAGAGCCCTCAACACAAGATTTATACCCAGGTTGTGACACTGGGACAAATAGTGCTGATAACTGAAGGACCCTCAATATTGGGTCGAGCGGGATGATGAATAGGGTGCCAGGCCGTATTCACTTATCGTCTGGAGCCCCTCTGACACCTAATAGGGATCCCCCTCTCTTTCCCCTTCTCTCTTTTTCTCTCTTTTTCTCTCTTTTTCTCTCTTTTTCTCTCTCTCTCTCTCTCTCTCTCTCTCTCTCTCTTCTCTCTCTTTACCTCCCCTTCCCTCTTACAACCCCCCCACCCATTCCTTTTCCCCTCTCTCTTTCTCCCTCTCTTTTCCTCTCTCTCTCCCACCTTCTTCATCTAGCTCTCTCGCCCTCTCTCTTCCTCCCATCCCCCCATCCCCTCCTCTCAGGGATAATAACCCTGGTTCAGTGTATAGGTTCACATTAACTGATAAGAGAGGTGAGCTGCTGACAGCACCAAATTAATTTACAAGCAATGCTGCCATTATGCAGAGAGATAACACACTCAGTATATATAGTATTTAGTATATATAGTATGATGGTGTATATATATATATATATATATATAGCCTATATATACACCCACACCCACCCACATGTATATAGGTACATTTTGTATATGTATTTTATACAAATATGACCAACAAATATTTTTGGTCCGACACCACGCTATCGGTGTGAAAGGCAAAGAAAAAAACTTGATACTGTATGAGGATTTCTGTGTTGTAAAATCGGACTCCGAGACTCCGTCACGTGTCTTTCATGGAACAGCAAAAGAGGTGAAAGCCCTCGAGCTGGGACTTTTTGAATCCTCCATGGAAACTGTGCAAAGCTGTTGAATGTTCTCTAGTCTAGTCTTGATCTGACCTCACTTTTTCTTCTTCTGTTTTTTCTTTTTACATCAGAGTACCTACAGTAAATTCCCTTGTAGTCTGTGTGTTTGTGAAAATCTGTGATACCTCACCAGGTTCTCCCGTGCGCTCTCTTACACGTACTGTACCACTCTGCACACTCTGTGGCCTAATAGGCTTAAGCTGTGGACTTTAAAGAAATCAGGGTGGATTAAGCAAATCTCTCCCACAGTTAGGATTTTATTCCTGTTCCTATTATTCACTTGAACAGTTTATCATTTATAGCTTGGGTGTAATACACACTTCTTATTGTGTTCCGGTTTTATTCGTCTAACACAGAAGATTGAGAACACTTTAGAGCAGAAGAGGCTTGGTTTTCCGTCAACGGTTATGGGGTTTCAGATAACTCTTTTAATTACATTTCTATGTTTTGGGACACTTTCCATGTCGTGTGTCTTTTGAATGTTACTCTATGGAAACTCGTGAAGCCGCTGCCGTTTAATGATGGCTTAAAATGAGTGTGCTCTTTCTGTGTACCTGCTTTCTAATTTTACCGGTGCGTTGCGGCTCGTAGACTGCTGGATTCGCAGCGGCATCCGACGGATTATGTGTTCTCGCGGGGGAGTGAACAGAGCTCGCATATTTTGGAAGCAAAATGCTTTACGAGGTGTGAAATGGTCGATTTCTCAAAGGCGGCGTTCGGGGGCAGCTGCGATGGCAGAGCATAATACAGCGGTGATGGAGACTCAACGTGGCGACACAGCAGGACGCCGTAAATCTGCCCCTGAAAACACCCTGGACAGGACAGGAAGTACGCAGTTAGAGAGGAAACTGCTGATGCTCTCCATCAGCGTTTTGGACAATCATGCTCTGCTAGTGTAGACTAACATCCGTACTAACACTAATACTTTAGACAGAGGGCTGTCAAACCTCTATGGAGAGTTGAAAATACAAAAACACTATAGCCTAGAGGTGAGGTAGACACAAAATAACCTCTTAAAGTAAATAAACTATGCGTTTCATGATAAGAAATAAGATGTGTTATTTGACATAGGCTTTAAAAAACAAACATGGTAAATAATTCCCTTTCTATCCTGCCTGGTTGAAGAAAGGTTGCATGAACTAAAAGAAGCATTGTGGAGAGAAGATGCTGTGCTCTTTTCTAAGATCAGCTCTCTTGATCGATCTTCACCACGGTAACATCATATTCCTCACCGCAGCCTTATGTAGAGGGACCAAGACAAACGCAAGAGCTGAAAACTCCATTAACACGCCTCTCCTACAGAGCGAGGGCTGCCAGACAGCTTTGTAAATCATCGTCGATTTGCAGATTTTCTGGGGGGGCGGGGGGGGGGGGGGGCGATGGGGCGGGGGCAACAATAGAGGCTGTGTGTGTGAGTGGGGGTTCAGGGGCCCTGTGGGAGTCAGGGTGGTGTGGAGCGAGACCGAGTGCTCTGATCCACCGTAGAGCAGGCCTCTGAGATGTGCACCTGTCAGTGACCACTGGAGCCCATCTCGTCACACCAGCCTGCCGAGCCGAGCATCATGTCTGTCTGTCGGGCCCCGGGTGCTGGCCCGGGTCTGACCACACCCCGCCCCTCGGCAGCCCTGGCTGGAACTCGCTGTGGAATCGGCAGTTAACGTGACGTGCTCGCACGCAAACGGACACCCTTAAACACACCCACGATCCGACTGGACGGGTCCAAAGTACAATCAACCCACTCCGACTCCACATCCACAGCGTCCCGCTGGTCGGCTAAAGAAAGAAACACACTACATGGAACGGAGCATAAATAACCCTTTAAACACGGCAGCAGGGTTCAGCATGTGACAGGTGATTTACGGCGGGCGGATTAGGCGTCTCTTCGTTCCCTAATCCCACTCCACAGTTTACTCAGCAAGCTTCAGCAGGTGCCAGACACTTGTCTGAGGAATGCCAGCGTCGCTCTCCCCAGACCTCCCACCACTACAGCTCCCATGATGCTTTGTGCTTACCAGCCCCCAGCTTGCAACCCGCCCTTCATTACACAGCTCCAGTCAGAGCCTGACCCTCGCCCGGAACGATGTAACCAAAGGGTGTGTTCGATTCGACTGTCAGGCCGTGCCTGTCTGACAACACCATGAAGAGCTCTCTAAAATACTTTTTATGGGTCTGTGGTCTGCGATGGAGCATTCTGTCAGTGGCACTCTACCAAGCATGAAATGTTCCAGTCAGTTCTCTAAGTGAACAAAGGTAGCACCTTACACAGTCAGATCAGAGAGACAACATGCAACCACAATGTGCCTCTTCCTCTCTCCCTCCTCCCTATCCCCCTCTCTCTCCCTCTTCCGCCCCCCCCCCCTCTCACTCTCTCCCTGTCTCTCCCTCCTCCCTATCCCCCTCTCTCTCCCTCTTCCGCCCCCCCCCCCCCTTCTCTCTCTCTCTCTCTCTCTCTCTCTCTCTCTCTCTCTCTCTCTCTCTCTCTCTCACTCTCTCCCTGTCTCTCCCTCCTCCCTATCCCCTTCTCTTTCTCCCTCTTCCCCCCCCCCCCCCCTCTCTGTGAGACATTGTGCCTTTGGCTCTTTTGTTGATCCAAGGCACATTTCTGCACGGTGGCAGGTTTTGCTCTTTGACATTGGCTCTGTAAATTATGGAAATCCCAGATTCAGAGGTGCCTGATAGGATGTAAGGTAAGTGGCTTAGTTTTAATTACGTTAATATTTTGTCTCTGTGACCTTATCTCTCCATCCCTGCTGGCACACCAAGCCCCGGTTCACAGAGAGATAACACCTCCACTGAGCTAATGCACCTTTCACACACACACACGCACACACACACACGCACACACACACACACACATGCACGCACACTATATGTATTCATATGTATATATATGTGTGTGTGTGTCTGTGTGTATATTTATGTTTCAGTTTGTGATTTTCATGAATTTGCAAACATTCCTAAAAGCATGTTTTCACTTTGTCAATTTTATCTATTTACAATTAACCCAATAAAATGTACAAAATGAAGGGATCCATATGCTTTCTGAATCCAGTGTATTACTGTAATGACACGTACCAGACATGCAGTCACACAGACACAACAGAAAACTATCATAACATTTCATAGGGTCCCAGCTCCAACAGTAATTTAAATAAATATAATTCCTAGAGCACACTGAAGGTCCGAAAGAATATTCCACTCTTCCTCTCCTGGAGAAAGGATTAAGTCCCAAGCCTTCCCAAGCCTTTATCCAGGTTCAATATTATCGCCTAACTAACATGCAGTCCAGATGAGTATGATTCAGCAGAAACTCTACCATGGCCTGCCAGCCATCCTAATGTAGATTAATGCTACCTGCCTCTTCTTGGCTGCAGTCACGACAAGCAATTAAGATGAATAATCCCCATTAAGGCCCTCTCTCTAAATGGGATAATCCTATCTCATCCTTTTCCACTTCTAAAAAGCAGATAATGTGGAAAGTTTTCAAGGATATTTGTAATTATTATTTTTTGGGGGAGGAGGGTGAGGTCGTTATTATGAGCAGCAAATACAAAAACCTCTTATGACATTTTATTCAACGTTTAAAAAAAACAAAAACACCCGCATATTATTAATAAATCACTTGAATTAATTTAAATGAATCATCTTGACAACCTGTAAGATCATTTCTGATGTATAGTTGAGAACTGGACAGTTTGGGCAGAAATAGCAATGTACTTGATGTTGTTGTTGTCTGTTGGTGTAAGCATGCATTAGCCTGCGTACAGCTGGACCATGTAGCTTTCCATTTGAGATCAGATCCATAAAGCTATTACATGTTCTGCTGTCATGGAGCAGCCTGTTGTATTTATTAGCATCTATTTAGACAACAGCAACAGCAGACACAGTCTAGGATGGTATATTTTTAGCCTGCGATTATGGAACATAATTACAGACCTTTGTGTTCCTGAGAAAATATACAGTGCATACAATGTGTGTGTGTGTGTGTGAGAGAGACGTGTGTATTTGCGTGTGTGTGTGAGAGAGAGAGAAAAAGAGAGGTGTGTGGGATTTGTGTGTGTTTTGTGTGTAAGAGAGAGAGGTGTGCATGTTACGTGTGGGTGTGTGTATAGCGGTTTCAGTTAAGTGTAGGGCGTGGGCCCAGGAATAGTCATATGGGCTAGCGTGTGTGCAGGCGGGAGAGTAAACAAATCCATTTTTAATAAGGGTTGTACCTCCTAATCCTCCCAACGGCAGGTGAGGCCAGCACATGGGGCGGGCTGGGAGGACAACAGCTCCAGCAGCTGGTTGTTGTATCTGCGCCAGTGAGCGCTGAGCTTACGCAGTGTGTTGCTGGGCCCGTGTCCAACACTGGAGACAAGAAAGGAGACAGACAGACAGACAGACAAGGAGAAAGGCGGGCAGGCGGGCAGTTAGACAGGAAGACAGGGAGACAGAGAGACAGACAGACAGACAGACAGGGAGAAAAACAGGCAGGCAGGGAGACTGGGACACAGACAGGTAGACAGACAGACAGACAGACAGACAGACAGACAGGCAGGCAGGCAGGCAGGCAGGCAGGCAGGCAGGCAGGCAGGCAGGCAGGCAGGCAGGCAGGCAGGCAGGCAGGCAGGCAGGCAGGCAGGCAGGCAGGGGCTATCCTTGACTCAAATGAGACTCAAAAAATCTGTTTTTTACATTTTCATTCTCTTTTCGTCAACACTTGCTTTCATTCACCATCACGTCACTGTCCTGTTAATAAATCACACTGAAAGATTGCAAAGATGTCGGTGGACCAATAATTGGACATTAGCAACCATGAGAAATTGCAGATCATAGATGACTACCTTACAATTCTGTGAACACATAATACTATAATGGGATCTCTTTACCCACACTCCAAGCTGTTATACTGTGGAATAATGTTTTCTTTATCCAATAGAATGGGTTTTGTACACTCCCACCCCCCCCCCCCCCCCCACACACACACACACAGCAAGAGGGGTTTCATAAGTACCTACATGTATTTCCATAGGTCACTTCACACTTTGAGCATGTGTCATGCAGAGAGTGGCTGCCGTTATAAAGCATGTTTGTCCTACCTCTATGGGACTTTCACCCTCTATGGAACACAAAATCTCTATAACCCGTCTTATTGAAATAGGGAAATTGAAAAGCGTGCACTGCTTTCAGCCCAGTCACCTCTCACCCATTTTGCCTCTCCTGAAGTGTAGAGAACGATCCTTTAAATGAAATCAAGGGAGAAGCCGACAGAATCCGGTTTAATGGGGTGACAAAATGAATCACAACTACTCAACGCATCCATCACCGCCACGAGGTGACCACAAATGATCTGTGAACTACTATATATTGATTACTCATGTACTACAAGTGTCGGGTTTAATGTTCGAACCGCGCGAAAAAGGCGGCCAGGACAGCTGGAGCTTTAACTCTTCGTTGATAGATTTTAATGGTGAAATATTGATTTCTGTCTGGCCAAGGTCTGCCAGTATGGGCCAAAGTCATTTGTTGGGTAATGCTGGACACCCAGTTTGCTGGTCACAATCAATCATTTTGGCACTGAGCACAGAAAAAGGGAAGAGAGGGGAAACAAATCTGAGACGAGCACCTTGGAACTCTAATACAATTTCTGTTGGCAGTGCCTCTTGAATCTATGACAAAATACGCTACTCATTTTGCACACAAAAAAAAGAAAAGACAAAGGAAATGATTTAAAAATATGAATTCTTTGTCACTTTATAGAGTGGAGAGGTCTGGCAAATTGCACATGACGTGAAATGGTTTGAATGGCCCGGAGCAAAAATGAGCATCTTGGTAAAGGTTCTCCATGTTTTATTTAAACATCCTTCGGGAGACTCGAGGTTCAGGTAATCTGTTGTGTTACAACTCAGTGCCCGGTCTCCCCATCCGCAGAGATAACACACAGAGTCTAATAGGAACCCATCAATCACAATAAGCTTCCAATTTCGCCGGTGTCTCCTCTCTCCTAGCTACTGTTTAAAGCCCCCTAATAGCGGTGATAACATAGTTCTATAGCCCCGGTAGCCTCGAGACCCTCAGAGGGTCATATTCATCCCTAGATTAAGCGGCTGCAATGTCAGCATCTCTTTTACGCGCGAAAATTAATGCAGGGAGGGTGTGACAGGCTCTGCTGAGAAGATATGGAGTTGAGGGAGAGAGAGAGAGAGAGAGAGAGAGAGAGAGAGAGCGAGAAGAGAGAGTAATGTGAGAGGATCCTTGAGAGACCGGTAGCTTGTCAGTGAGCAGAGTACACAGATGCGCGAGGGATAATGGCTGATTTGGTTCTGATTATCTTGCTTACCTAATGATTTTTGCTTCAGTGCCCAGCTCAATTGCACTCGTAGGGAAGAGGCATTCTATTAGGGTGTCGAGGAGGCTGCAATCGTTATCAGAGAGAGGCCCCGTGCACCACAAGTCTCTCACGCTCCCGTTAAATGGCGTTGGGCGTGAGAGAGACCTAAACTGTAAGATAGATTTGATGTGGCTGCCTTTGCAGTGTGCCTTAATTAAAATGCCACTTTGAAATAGTCTTCGTTCCCTGAAAAATCTGTAGGTTACCTTGGAAGTCAAAGAGTATTTAGGCTACCTTACTAGTTTAAAAAGAGCCAACCTTGAGACACATAAAAATCGTAGAGATTAAATCAAAAGTTTCCTTTTTTAGACTAAAAGCGTCTTTGACAAAAAGCAGTAGACAAAAATACATTTTACATTTTTTATATTTAAGTCACATTAATTGGCATATTCATATAATTGTATGAATATGCTAATTAGTGTAACTTATATATAACTTATATATAACTTATATATAACATATATATTTTTTTCTTTCTACGACATAACAATCGATAAAGCCAAGTCCATTGTAAGCGAGCGGCCTGTTGGCCTTCCATGCTCTAGCCTACACATGTACAATAATTAGACCACCCTTCATGTTAATCTGATTGTCTAGTTATATTTGCGTTATCATTAGTTTTACATTAAAATGTAGATTCTTATTTCTAAATAGCCAGAAGGGGGCACAAAACCACAGGTTTATACAATCTGCCATGCCCCCCTTGAAGCGCTTACCCGTTCGGTTTGGCGCATTACAGGCAATACTCAGCCTCTTGAGTGGACGGAATAACATCTACCATACAATGCTAAAAGAATAAACAATTAATATTATATTCATAATATAACAATCATGAATTATAAATACGCACCTAGGCAGTGTTCTTCATATTGTCCGTTCATCTTATCAGGCGCATTGATGAACAGATCAATCGATGTTTAAGATGCCGTTACTGTTCATTTCATTTAATATTGTCGTAGGCTGCTTTGATACAAACATAGAGATAATTTGTATGTATTTACATAGATTTACGTTTTGCAGACCTTTCAACGGTGAGAAATGAAATGTTATGTGTGTAGCCTATAGGGCTATATAGCCTACATCCCTTTGCCTTATGTCACTGTCATAAAATGGCAACAAAAATAATTCGGCCCCCAAAATTGTACAAATACATGTTTTATGTTTTATTTTAATGCCGCGCTTTATTTCTTTATGTATAATTAGGCTATATTACGACTATATCAGACATGTAGGCTACAGTAAGAATAATGTAGGATAGTGCCTAGCGATTGTATAACACGTAATAATTTGCTGTAGGCCCACTAGTAAAAGCAAAGTCAGAAGTATCTACTTCTGGATATAGTAGCCAATAAAATACTATATTTTTCAATTAACATTTAGGCTCAATTACTTGAAACAATTTTGTCTCTCGTGATGCAGTAGCCTATAGACGTATTTAAAACCCCCCCACTGTAATTACTTAAATGAATGGAAAGAATTGGACGGTAAAAATATCAAAATATTATCTTATAGGCCTACAAGAATAAAAGTTTACGTTTCAGTATCTAAGTATCAAAATAGGCTATATGTAAATTACTGCAAAATATAATGCAATATATAAATGACATGTCTAATTTATAGAATAGGATGATTTGAAACTAAATTTGTTGAAGCTGTTGTCGTTAGGTGTGTGTGTGTGTGTGAGGGGGGGGGGGGGGGGGGTTGTAGGATTGGAATGAAATTAAAATCAGGCGCAGGTTAAGTAGCTCAACCTCAATATAAAGCCTGTCTCCCCTTCGCTCTGTCACCTTTTGTGACCAGCACATTGGCATGGTGCAACTGCCACTCAAGCCCTTTAGCATGAGTCAAAACACCATGTCGTCCGGGCAACAGGACAATAACAAAGCACTATTCGGGCTTAACCCTTTAAAGGTTTTTAATGGGATGTATTAGAGGAACAGAAATCTGATTGTCCCTCTCAAATGCAGCATGCTACATACAATATGATACAAAACTGCTGGCAGAACAAGCAGTAAGAGGGACTGAGGCCTGTGGGGTCAGTGATATGTGTAGTCTGACATGTCCCTGTCAGTTGTAATTGAACGTGTGGATTTGTTTTGAACACATGAATATATTTCAGCAGTCAATCAAAGTCAAAGAAGAGGCATATCCCTAACATAATGCTTCTGAACCATAAAAAAAAAAAAATGTACCCAATTGGGTAGGAAATGGTGATGGTTCCCTTTCTTTATTTACCAGATTATTTTGCTTGAGGCCATACTAACACCCCCCCCCCCCCCACGCACACACACACACACACACACACACACAAACTGCTGTACTTTGTCCGTTAGCTTCTCAAACAGACTTTGGGCAGACTAGGGGCCAGCACAGATTGAAAAAGTTCTCTCAGTTAACCAAGCAGCACACATCAAAGTGAAGACTTTGTTTGGAGGAACAATGGCTGGCGTCACAGTCCAAGAAGCTGAGTGTTGTTGCATGTTTTCCTTCTGAATCCCTGCAGACACCAAAATCACTGGATTATCAAACCAGCAGATGCAAACCTTTAGTGGAGAACAATATTGTTCAGCCTGCAGAATCTGAGCAGCTTGGAACAGGAGAGAAAACTAAACGCAGGATTAAACTGAAGATGTCTTTTTTTTTTTTAAGGCTGTATGTCGTTCATCATCCCTGTTGTTTAATTGTTTTTCCTTCAAAATGGGTTCTTATCAATAGGGATTGCATGACCAGGATATAAAAAAAACAAAGAAATAACCAGAAATATAACAGAAATTACATTTTGGTTTATATATTTTGAAAATTACAAAGCTTTCGCAAAAAAAAACCTGTTTTAGTAATGATCTTTTAATAGTATCTTCTTTACCTTCTGATAAAATAGACATTTCCAATTGTGTGGGCAATCCTTTAAAGGTATTGCCGACTTAAATATGAGCCCAAATTACAATTCAGTACAAAGATCTATATACAGATTTGATTTATTTGTACCTACAAGAGATGCTCAAGATTGAACCCACTGTAAAGACACAAGGAGAAATCTATCTATACGGACAGCCAATGTATTCTCATCTTGAAAGCGAGGAAGATCTGTCTGAAGGCATATGGAAATGCTATTAGAAGGTGATTTGCAGTGTTGACATTCTCACAACCCCTGTGATGCTTCAGCAATGGAGGTCTAGTTTGAAGACCCTCTAAGAGACTTCAAACATCCCCACCAAGACCTGAAGATAATGTAAACCATAAACAGAGAGAGAGAGAGAGAGAGAGAGAGAGAGAGTGAGAGAGTGAGAGAGAGAGATCCCAATTCATAATATGTGGCCTGTGCTCTCGAAAAAAAAGGAAAGTATAAACATATTTCTACTTTGTATAAAATGGATGTTTTACACTTTTCACAGGTCAATATTTTATCTGTGACCATTCACAACAGCTCTGTCTCATACATTGTATTCTTGAAAATGATTGTGCATATCAATGCAACACCATTCAGCACTTCCACAGAGAAACACTCACATATTTTAGTTATGTTTGGAGACAGAGTTTACAGAAATGCCTTGGTTTGTTTTCCGCTTAAGATGTGGATCATTCAATTATTTAGTTGACAAGTTTTAATGATGAAAACTTCATTGTGCGGAAGCAGTCTCCTGTCTCTTTCGCGACATGGAAATAGTTCACTTGAGAGACAGACGTCCCAAGAGACGTCAGGCCCAGTGTTCACTACCTGAGCAGGAACTTAATAAGGGTTCCAAATGGGATTGACAGGTTAGCATCATCAGTGACTTGATCATCTGCCTTGCCGTTAAGACTACCACCCCCACACACAACCTCACACACACAAACACACACATGCACGCACACGTACACACACAATCACTATCTCTAGCGTTGGCCCTGGGTAACCAGGGGCTACCGTGAATAGAAATACCATTGATCGATAGATCTGCTAATGTGGCTCATTACTGACTTAACAAGGCCTTGGGTGGAAACGAGAGAAGGAGGGAGGGAGAAGGAGTGGGATGGGGTGGAGGGGAGGATTTACTCACTCTCTCTGGCAGTGTGAAGGGGTCGTACGTCTTGACCTTTGACTATGACAGCTAATCATACAGAACATGGGGATGGAGAAAGAGAGAGAGAGAGACATTTAGAATGGAAAGATAGAGCAGAGAGAGAAACAAAGATAAAGAACGATAGAGAGCGAGAGAGAGCGAGAGAGAGCGAGAGAGAGCGAGAGAGAGAGAGCAAGAGAGCGAGAGAGCGAGAGAGCGAGAGAGAGCGAGAGATAAAAAAGATAGAGGAAAAGAGAGAAGAGAGAGAGGTGAGGTTGCGTAACTGTTTGTGTAAATGGTCCCGATGGTTCCTCTCGCCCGACCCCCCTCCCACCACCAGCCCCCCACCGCTCCACGAGGGACTGAGAGCACGCCAGCCTCCCAGACGAGTCCCTGAGACCTCAGCTCTCTGTCTCTGTTCCGCTGAGAGGACGAATCTCTGAGGATCAGCGAGGACACTGACTCTGGCTGACTGACTGGCTCTTCACATTTCAGCAGTCGAACCTTGGACTTGTTTTTTGTGAAATAACACGTTGTCGCTTGTTGCAGCACACAAAACAACACATTTCGATCGATGTTTTTAATTGGATTAATTCTCTTTTATTAATTCTCCAAGATAACCATGGAGTCATAGTATATTTGAAGTTTTATATACAGCTGATTTATTATGCCATGGAAACAGTGTCTGCTTATTAAAAACAATAAACAATAATAAATAACAAAAATCTATGGAGTGACATGTGGACAGCTAAAGAGCTCTTTGGGCATTTGTCTTTAAGGTGTTTGAACAGTGAAGGAATCGGTGCGAATCCACCTGGGGATTCTCATGCTTGGTCTCCAGGGATCTTGCCCTTGGAGTTGACCTTTAGAGTCCACCATAATATTTTGTGGAATTGAATGTCAACAGCAGTTGGCAACCATCAAAATGACGTTCCGCCTTAAACAACATCAATTCCCTTCTTGTGAAACCAACTCGCACTCCCTCCAAACTACTACACACACAATCACACATGCACACACGCACACATTTGTACCAACACATGTACAAAAACACGTATGCACACTGTTGCACAAAGACACACACACACACGCACACATGGATACACACTCCAAACACCGGTCCTGGGATGTAAGACAATCTCTCTCTAGCTGTCAAAGAACAAGCCGCCACCTGCTGAGTGTAAAAAGGGCATGGCGAGAAGCGCACTCAATCACCTTCAATTAATTTCTCCTTGTGCTAACTTTTAAAGGACAGCTTTTCCACAGGAGGACCCTGTGGAAAGACTTGCGCTGTCTGCTCGTCGCGATGGCGCTCAACTATTGATTTATTATTCAGTCCGAAAATATCTATGGGCGCCAGGCCTCTCACCAGCCCCTCTGGCATCAGGAAATCATTAGGCTTTGCATTGGGAAGATAGGAACCTCATTGTAGACCATTGACAAGAGAAGCATCGCTGCTTTCAGCTTGAAGGGGGAAGGCTCTCCAACACCGGGTCCCTGGGACAACGCAGGCCGGATCAAAAAAAACAATCCCATTCATACATAAATTTTCCCCTGTTGTGTTTCCTCCTTCTTATCTTATGCAAATGACCAGTGTGATGATGAGAGAGAAAGGCTGTGGATGATGACCAGTGGCTTGTAAGATCATGAGGTCCTTGTGGAAATGATTAGCAGGTGAGTCCCATTATCACAGCCCCTCCTTGTCTACCTTTTGTGTCGGGCGTAATGAATATTTGGGTATTTGGAGCGCTTTAAAGGATTTAACATCGCTTTAAGCCCATAATCCTTAGAAAAACCAATTTTGTTCCCTTGAAAGGGGGTCATTTAACTCATGCTCATTAATTTTCTGCCTTGGAGATGCGGTGATGGTGGAGATTACGTTCATTAAAGCCTCATATTGTATGCGTCCGGGTGCAAGGTCTGTCAGAGATACCTAGTCATTACACCATCGCAGGGCGGCCTCAGAACTGCTCAGGTTCAAGCCAAGGGTTATCTCCCCCACCCCTCACCCCCTTCGCCCTCCACAGTTCCAGCCAGCTCCATTCACAACCGTTTAGCCCTGAACGGTAGCTTTGGGGGCTCGGCAGCGAAAAAGCGCAGCGCTACCACACTTACTTACAGACGCTGAGTGCACGATAGGTCAAGCGTTGCCTGACACACTGTGTCCTTTGCAAAATAGAATCATAGAACCCCAAACAGAACCCAACTCAGAACCATTGGAATCATGTAGGGTTCCCATCAGCACAGCAAAAAATACATTTGATTTATCTCAAATTATTTCTATTTATACTCATGGATTTGTATTTGGAACCTTTTTTTATTGGAGTTCGAAATACTTTAATTGACCACCCATGTGTTTTCTGGGCGGAGCCCAGTTGTCCTGGGGCGGTGTTGTGGACAGACAGGGGATCTGGAAGAGCCTATCTTAGTTGGACAGGGGGTTTAAGAGGCTTCTACCGACGCCAGCTGTGGTCTGTGGTCCTTACATGTCCTGTTTACTGTTGAAGATGATCCAAATAATGACCTTTGTCCTGTGTGTGTGTGTTTGTACTATATATATATATATATATATATATTTTTGTGTATTTGTGAGTGTGTGTGCTGTGTGTTGTGTAAGCTGTGTGCGAGTGTGTGTGTGTTGGTGTATGTATGTGTACTATTTGCTGAGAGCAACAAAGTGTACCTGTTTACGGCCGAGATTGTGACACTGAGTCAGTCTCCCTGATCTCCTGCAGGGGTGTGGCTCTGGCCAGTGGGGCCAGACTGGCCCGGTGGGCATACTGGGGCCAGAGGGTTTAGACAGGCTGGGTGACAGAGATTATATTCTTGAACATCACCCCTTACATGCCCTCTGATGCTCTACCATCAAGCTTGAAGACTTAGGTCTTGGTTGATATATTGATTGGTCAAATATAAATTGTGTCATTTGGACACCTGTGTGCAACATGCAGCCTATCAGATGTCAGCCTTTCAAAGGTCAAACTGAGTCACACTTTTACAAACATGTCCACCAGGGTGCCCTAGTGCCTCACCAGGTTAGTGTGTACCGCCATGGCTGCTAAGGCATGAACGCAGGGGACTGGGCCATTTCTTGCACACCTTCCCTTCTCTCTCTTCCAGCTTCCCCGTCTCTTTAAACAGGCTGAACAAAGATCCTTGTCAAAAAAAGTCTCAAAAACGTTCCGCCAGTATTCAAATGTGCTTCATAGAGAGAGAGAGAAACATGGAGAGACAAATGCCTGTACCCATCCAGAGTTCTTGATAAGATGGTGAGGTGATGTGTTTGGGTGAGAGGGCGACGGTGAGGTAGTGTGTTTGGCGGGTGAAGGGGTTGGAAGGTCCTAGGGGGCTGTGAGAGAGCCCTCCTTCCTCTGTCTGTGTGTGTGTGTGTGTGTGTGTGTGAGGGGGAGACACAGAGGAGTCTGGGGAGTCCTATCTCCACGCCCGGCACTGTGGAAAAGAGGCTACGCCACACAGAGGGCCCCCGGACACAAAGGTGACATTTTGAGCATTGAAAAGGCAGAAACGGGTGAGAGGGAGGGAGTTTAGTGGGAGAGGGAGGGGAGGGAGGGAAGGAGGGAGGAAGGGAGGGAGGGGGGCAGTGTCTGGGGAGGTGATCCCTCCCTTTTACCAACCAGCCGGCCCCGGTGGTTTCCTTAAAGGTGTGTAGCAACATAATTAGAAAGATAAAAGCCAATGAACGCAGACCCAGAGATAAGACCTAATGAGAAGGAGATGGAGGAGGAGGGAGGAGGGAGGAGGGAGGAGGGAGGAGGGAAGGGGATCAGATGGAGGACTGGAGTGAGAGGAATAAAGAAAGATGGAGACAGAGAGACAGAGAGAGAGAGAGAGAGAGAGAGAGAGAGAGAGAGAGGGAGAGAGACAGGGAGAGAGACAGGGAGAGAGACAGGGAGAGAGACAGGGAGAGAGAGAGAGGGAAGAGAGGGAGGGAGGAAGGAGTGCAAGCGGAGGAGAGACAGACAGCCCGAAGGGTTATTAGTGTGAGATGACACTCTGGAGGAGGCCTGGCCTGCCAATCTGATCCCTCTGCCCTCCTGCTGATAGTGACTCCTTTATTTCCATCTGGGTACAACGTCCACACTCTATGAGGTGTCACAGTTTATCTGTATCCCCCCTCAGAAAGGCCATCACCCACCCACCCGCACAGCCCCACCCTACACACACACACACACACACGTGCATGCACTCATGCACACATACACATGCATGCTGTCACGCACACACACACACACACACTCAAGAACGCAAAGACACACACACACACACCCACGGACGAACACAAACACATATACATTCACAAGCATACACTCATGCATGTGTACACACACACGTACACACACACACACACACACACCTAACCCCTCTGCTCTGGTGTAGCCTGACAGAGGGAGACAATGGTAAGAGGAGGTTCATTAAAGAAGCGGGCTGGGATACGGTGCCGGTAACCGGTAATGGTATTGATAAACACAGCCAGACTTCTTGAGAACCCGAAATAAGATGATCAATCAATGCTGAGAGTCACAGGTCACATGTTGTGGATGGTGCATTAATTCAATCACATTGCAAGCGCTAAGGGTGAGACTGTAATGGATTTGTGCACTCTAACAGAAAATGACTTTTAAACCATGTACAATTAGCAAAGAGTTTGGGATCATACCCATATCAACATAATGAGAAATAGCCAGGGTGCTCAAATGAGTAAAAGCAGGTGGGTAATGTAATATGTGAGGAAACTTTTCAACTTTAATTTATTGTGTTAGAATAGACCATTAATCAAAAAGTGAAGTTTGGATTTTTATTCTATTGATTTTAACCCCTTATTTATACCCTGGCTTTATTCACCCCGTCTAAGTCGAAGCCTAAAACGATAGCATAATTGAGCCCAATAATACAATGTATTATGTGGTGTATTACCAAACATATTTCTTACTAAGTTGACAGGCACACAAAAATTACAAGTAAAAAAATAAACATTTAGGCTACTATAAAATTTTTGTTCGTGTATTGTCTATTTTTTATTCATTTTTATCGCGTATTTTCGCAAACAAACAAAAAATCTTAGTGTCTGATCTGAACCTCACGCACGATCAGATATGAACAAGCCGGGTGAAGACCATAGAGGTTAAGACACACAGATAAGAGAGCACGAACTAACATACGAACAATTTGAACCCTGCCGGCTCCTTTAACCTGAAAACAAAGCCTCTTAACCTCACTCACCAATAATCAAAACTGTGCCAACTCAGCCCCATATTCTGCATAGGGGATTAATCTGTGACCTGCGGCTCCTGCGAGACGTTCCCGCACTTTCTCCGCGGTTTCATCTCACAATGCATAATCTCTTATTCCTGCGGGCGCTGGCGTGTGACCTCCACAGGCCAGCGCTCGTTGACTGACTCACGCGCGCTCATCTCCGCCACGTACGCTGTGTTAAATTCATGAACACAGCACACACTCACAGCCTCCAGTGTAAAGCTCGCGCTTTGACACCCCCAATTACAAGGCGCCGCAAAAATACATCTCAAACAAGATTGCCTCGTGCTACAATAGTTGCGAAGAAAAAAACGCGCCTGCACATTTCCGTCAGGTGCTTGGAGTGTAACACGATTGATGATTTACTTTTGAATCCTACGTGTGAAAGCGTGAACATACTTACTCGTGGAGCTTTAAGAGACAAATACATTACGTTTTGGTTTGCTTTGATTTCAGGCATCAAATGACACTAATCCCAACCTATGTCAGGACAGGATCAGTGTGTATGAGAAGTTGCGTAAGAATATGTCACCATTGCTGCTATATATACCTATGGTAGAAGTAGACGCCTAATATGCTGATTGTCAGGGTCTCTGCATGAAAGTCAACTCAACACTTTATCCGTAGTTAATATTTATCTTCCATCGAGTGGCACTATTCTTGACAATGTTGACAATTGTTCACTTGTCCTGTATGAGTCCTTGAGTATATGAGTATGTCCTTGGAGTATGGAAGTGTTTGTCTGCCGGGAAAAGGTCTGTTTGGCGCTTGGAGGGGTGAAAGTGAAAAAGAAGATAAAGCTTCCTTTTATATTACTTGAGAGAGAGAGATGAGGAACAGGGGAGAAAAACAGACCGACTTTTTAACTCAAGTAGGAACATACTTGGCTCACAATTCATCACCTTGTTGTAGACAGTCTTTCTCTTCCTCTCCTGCTCTCTCTCTCTCTCTCTCTCTCTCTCTCTCTCTCTCTCTCTCTCTCTCTCTCTCTCTCTCTCTCTCTCTCTCTCCCCCTCTCTCTCTCTCTCCCCCCCCCCCCCTCTCTCTCTCTCTCTCTCTCCCTCACTTTCTCTTCATAACTTTCTCCTTCTGCTTCCCTCATTCAATATGATACTCCCTCTCCTCCCCTCCCTTCTCTCTCTTTCTCCCCGTTTATCTCTCTCCCCTCTCCCTCGGTTGTCCAACTGGAAAGGCACAGTTCTGTTGTAGGGGTTATCTGACCCCACCATCGGTGCTAATCCGGCTTAGTTCGCTTAATGATGCCACTTGTGGTGCCACGAATGCCGTCGAGAAGTCTATAAACTGCTTCCATTAAAATGTAAATCCAACCAGCAGAGAAAGCCAGTTGACACAAAAGTGGGAGAATTCGGCCATAGACCCTGCGCCAGCCTAGGAGCTTGACGCTCTGCAAATACCCCTTTAATAACTGATTCACTGATTATCATCCTGGCTGCACATTGCTGATGAAATAGACTGTCTGCCAGAGAAGCACAACGTGAAAAGGGGGAAAAATCATTTCATTTTAAAGGGCGATTCATACTTTTTTTTTTTTTGTTGTCGTCAGGAAATGAACAAATGGTTATCAATGTAACCAGGGAAATCTGCTATCTAACAGACAGGGTCTTCCTCCTAGTACAATTTGCTCCCATATACGACAGGAAATGAATTTTTTGCGGGCTATGTCTCCTCTTTCCCTTTTGCACCTATCTGCTTCACCTTTTCATCTGGATATCCTTTAGCTACAGGAGCTTTTCTTCCCTTCTTGACACAGAGTTGTCCCAAACAATAACATGCCTTACACGTCAGCACAGACCTGCACAGGAGCTGAGCAGTTTCAATTTACAGTTATTTGCTCAAGGATGGATGTTGAGCTGGGATTATGCCTCCATCTTCATCCTCTCTACTGTGTGTGTGTGTGTGTGTGTGTGTGTGTGTGTGTGTGTGTGCATCTGTGGTGCGTGAAGCAGAGAGAAAAAAAAGAGTGTTTGAATGTTTAACAAAAAAAAAAATACAATAATTAAAATAATAAACTCTAAATAAAAAGGAAATGAATTCACATTTTGTATAAATTGTCTGTGTTCTATAGAAATAGTCCTGTCTCCATTCATTGACAGTGCCTGTGTTAGGGCCCCTCTCTGGTGTCAGCGCACACCCACACACCAGTGCTCCACTCTGGGCTAGCCAGCGCCTCACACACCCTGGTCACGCTCCCACACACCACTGGTGTGGGACCCAGCAGCCACAACCTTAACACAGTAAAACAAGGAATTATGGGCTGAACTTGATTTATGGTGCTCAGCGGTGGCATTACCATAAGTGAAGAAAGTTTGCGAGCTATCTTGTCCGGAACGGTAAGGGATCTTCTGCAACTGTGATCGTCCCGGATGGTTGAGTTTTTTTTGTTGACGTTTTTGTATGTAATCAATAAAAAGTCTTTTTTTTTTTTTACAAATAGCAGAAATTTGGACAATATCAAAACATTTCATTTAAATGTGTTTAAGATTTGTAGTTTTTTTCCAAATCATATAATTTCCAACATCAAGAATTTAATTCAACGATAACAACAACTTGTACCAGTTTCAACTGTAGATAATTCGATTAACTCAACGAAAACAAACTCTATCCGACAAGTATTAGTTTTGGCCTTTAAAACGTGAAACCAGACAACATTAAAACCAGTAAAAACCATGACCAAGGATTTAACCCCAAATGATTGCCCCCCCAGGATTTTGACATGGCTCAGAGAGTGAGGATTTGACCTTTGACACCCGGTACCTTTCGTCAACGTGAGTGGTCCTGGAGCCTAGCCTTGGAGCTGTCTGACATCACTGGTTATCCGTGAGATTTACAGGACACAGCCCAGGGTTTGTACATTCGGCTGTTTAGAGCCGTGGTGTCACTAACCTCTCAGTTGTGGTCCACAGCTGGGTCTGATGTAGGGCTTGTCTTCTTCGTTGGTGTATCTACTCTAAACAGACAGTTAGGAGCTCAAAACCTTTTATTGTTCATATGGCATATTTAGTTTGTTTGTTTTAGTGGATAATGGGTTGATCAGGCCTCACTGTTTTTGATGTGGACAAATGTTGTCCTAGATTGTGTTGTAAATGTCCTGACTGAATT